>NC_041384.1:739741504-739774931 GCF_002162155.2 Triticum dicoccoides
CTTCGCTCGTGAAAATCATTGAGTTGCATAAAGTTTCAGAATTGGAAATATTCTCAAATGAAATTCAAATATTTTCAACACCCCTTGTCTTTTAAATAAATGGAAGAAGTCATGTCATCTTCTCTCCAGGGTTTCGTGGTGAAAAGAATTTGAATTCACAGAGAACACGAATGAAAAATAAAAGTTTGGGAAAGTCCTTTTATTCCCTCTCATTTAACTTTCAAAAAGTTCGAATTCACTCACTTTCAGTCAATCAATCAAACAATCAATCAAGTCTATCTATTTAATATAACATTCCAAAATTTAGAATTTGGGGATGTTACAAACCTACCACCCTTAAAATGAATCTCGTCCCCGAGATTCGGAGAGGCTATCAAGAAAAGGTTAGGGTTTGGGGGTCTCCTCAAAATCCATCGATCATCATAGGGGTCTGGGGTGCTACCACCCATAGAATGATGGGTACTGTTCCATCAAAACTCATATACTCCATCCTTATTCTTGACAGTGTCGGTCTTCTCAGATCCTCGAGAAAATTCCTCCTTTGAGCTCTTCCGGTAACGGCATAACCTTTTCCTCAATTCTTTTGTCCTTTCATCTTGGTAAGGTTATTCCGAGACTGGGTCTTCTCACCTGACGGGTCTGGTGCTAGTACTAAACAACTAATCGATATCTCATGGTGGTCAACAATTTATGGTTTCTCCTGCAGAAAATGGGTCTGGGTTGATCCTCACCGTATAACCTACGGTTGGCAACAACTGCCTTGTACAAGGGAAAAATTGCTATACCATTCTAAGTTTTAAGCAAGGTTTTGATCGTCGGCGCTCTACTATAGGTAAGTCACTCAGATTTACCATCCCACATAGCAGGGCGAATAATAAGAGTAAGTCGGTATGGTGATCAATCCATCCCGCACCCAAATCATTACCTTGTATACAGTTTAGCGAATCTCGCATTCTAACACCCATTCATCCTCACAAGCATTGCAGAATTTCTCTTGTCGACGAACCAAGTTCGGATAAATCCATAGATTCTACAAGCCAAACAACCATCTATCATTCCTTCACAACTCTCAGGTTTTGCGTTACTTCTATAAGGTCGTCTATCGATAAGGGCATATCCTCTTCCAGGGTTTTTCCTTCAGCAAGAATGTGCTTGCTTCTTGGCAGCTCATGGGGCCTGTGGGTTATGGCCCATCTCATCACTTGTAGTCGTTGAACTTATCATTGGGCAACTGATCATTGTTCCAACTTCCTAGTATTCTTAAATCCATCCAATTGTACTTCTTCCTTCCTTCTATTGGCACCAAACCAAGACGTGAGTACTCAGACTTGTCATGGGGTTGTCATTGCTCCATATTACCAACATCATACCTCCTTTATATCCAATAGTACTTCATCTCTTCATCCTCGTGGGATATCCCTCATATCGAGATAAAAACTTATACTTATGAAGTCCATATTCCACTTCGTGGAACATCATTATCCTTTCTAGGGTCAAGCGTGCTTACAGGGGAATATTGGCCATCTCTGCATGGCACTTCTTCAAATGGGAAACGTGAAACACATCATGAACTCCCGACAGTCCTTTGGGTGACTCCAACTTGTTGGCCACTTCTCCCATACGCTCCAAAACTCGGTATGGTCCTACAAATCTTGGGGCTAACTTTCCCTTAACTCCAATTCGTTTAACTCCTCGCAGAGGGGACACACGAAGACATGCTCTATCTCCAATTTCATAGACTACCTCCTTGCATTTTTTAGTCTGCATAACTCTTCTGCCAGGACTGAGCTACCTCCAGTCTATCTCGAATCAACTTAACATTCTCTTCTGACTCCTTGATCACATTTGGTCCAAACAACTGACGGTCTCCAACTTTATCCTACATACTCTTGGGGCATCACACATATCGAGACAAAACTCGTATTCATTTTATCCGAAATCCACTCAGTGGAGTATCCTTATTTTTTCCAGGGGTCAAGGGTTCTTACAGGGTACTACCACCCTTAAAATGCACAAATCTTCCATAGACCATATTTCTCTTATCCTCAAAATGGTCAAAATCCTTCTTCATAGAGTAACAACTCATAAAATCCATATCAGTACCAACGATGCTACTTTATTCATTCTCAAATGATTACAATCTCTCGCTTCTCCATTACATGTCTCAACTCAACACCTCAATATAGAAGAAAAATGTTCTCACTTCTACTACTCCATTTCTTTTGTTGCAAACTCAACTATCTAGCACAAGTTTCCTTCTCCTTAGGGCATTCTCTGGCAAAGTGCCCTGCTCCATTACAACTAAAACATATTACTTCTGACAAGTCTCGAGGTTTCCTTTTTGGGCAACTGTTGAGGTAGTGCCCTGACTCCTTGCACCTGTAACAGGTGATATGACTCAGATCCTTCCTGGAATCCAACCTGCTTCTCTTCCTGGACTTTTCCATTCCAATCAGGGCTTCTATCTCCTGTGGGTCATATTCTACTTCCTCTGTCGGGAATTCTACTAAATCCCCATTCAAACAATTTTGGGAGATGTGTGCTTCTTCTCCACATGACTAGCAAGACTTAGTGTAGGGTTTTCTTGGGTCTTCTTTAGATGTGTCCCCCATATCTTCCTTCATCATAGTTTCTTCTAAAAATTCCATGAGGGCTCCTTTCGTTACTTCTTTCTTCTGCTGGATGGTTCGTTGTACCATGGGGTAAATGTGACACTGAGCAGGATAGTGGGTAGTCCCTTCACACAAGAAACAAGTAATCTGCCTAGTTGGGCATTCTTCAACTGGGTGACTTCCTTCGCAATTAGGGCATTCATCCTTGTGTTCTTTATGGGTGTGTCCTATTTCTCCACAAATCTTGCATGCACAAGGTTTCTTCATACCCTTCCCATAAGGCTTCAACTTCTGGGACACAAGTTGAGATCTCTGCAGAGTTAACTTTAATTCTTTCCAAGTGGTTACTCCTTGCCATCCGTTGATGGTTTGGTATATCCTCCACCAAGTAGCAGCACCTCTTTCAAAGCACTGAAGAGCATGCTGGGTCATATCCTTTCCGACTATAGGGTTATTCTTCATGTGATCCTCCATGTTCTGAATCCATTGGTCCGTCTCCAATTGACTCATCGGTCCAGAAAATATAAGCTCATCTTCATTCATCCTCTATAGGGTCCAAGGGTTTGGGGTAAGATAGGAGAGAGGGAGAGGGATACACACAATGCAAACAAAAGTTTTGAAAAGACATATTTTATTGTGGCTGTCGAAAAACATCAAACAAATGACAGCTCACAATCATCGCATCTAACGTAGGTATATAACAGGGGTTTGGTCTTCTAAAGGTCAATAAATCATCAACTCTTCAAACTCTACAAGCCTTGTTCATGCCTCCAATGGCTTCTTCCGATCATGCTTGCATTTCTCAAGTTCTTTTGCCAGATCAACTCTGTTGATGCGAAGTCTCTTGTGACGTCCTTTAATATTCTGGAGTTGCATTCCAAACTTCTGGGTTTCATCAAACTCGACCTGAACCATGATCCTGCTGCCCTTCAGTTCTTAACGAATATCCGGTATCTCAAGGTTGTAGCTCCTCCAGCTTGGCTACTTTCAGTCTTTGGTTCCTGAGTTCTTAACGAAATGCTTCCTTGTCTAATACGGCTTCATGGAGCTCCACCTTAAACTTCTTGATGTAACACTCCAGATCCTGGTGATACACTAGCTAAGGTTAAAACTTCACCTCTTGCTGATAGATGCTCCATCAGCCTTTTACCATCCAATCCTTCCATGCATATGCATGCTTAACTCAGCACGGTGACAATAGCATAAGTGGGCGATAACATCATGGATAGTTGTGTTTCTACTCTTGTCATTTCCATGAGCTATCTCTCCATAATTGATATCTCCTGCCTTAGGGTATTCTTGACAAAACTTTGAGGTTTTTAACTCTCCATGCTTGGTCTTTCTCTGATACACCTTGATCTCGGGTATTGACAACTTCCATAATCTGTCAAGTTCCATAAGGGTATCCTTCCTAGGTCATACAAATCTAGGGATTCTTCAGAGCCTTCAAATTCTCCTAGTCTTTGGAGTCTTCAACCGTTGTAGTTTCCATTATTCAAATGCACGGAAAATACTCTTCATTCCGAAGTGGTATTAGTTGTCCGATATGTTGTACTTCTTGGAGTGGTCTCATTAGTCGAATCTTTGTGTGGTCAAAAGGGGAAAAGGATATGGTCTCACTAAAGGGAATTTTGGATAAGCTCAGAAGAGAAGAGAGGTAAAAGATCTTTTTGAAAGGGAAAATTGTAGAGAAAATCTTTGCTATGGGCTTGCCAGTTTCTAGGGTCACGTCCTACAGTCAACATGTGCTCTGATACCATCTAGTAGCGACCTGACCCGAATGGATCAAGTCTCTGTGCTTAAGTGTCATCCCTGGATCAGTATGCTGACACACACAATACTCGAGGATTTATAACAGAGGTAAATCACATGTATAAAGTAACATAAATACTATTACCTCAATCCAAAATAGCGGAAGTAAACGGGTTGTGGATTCCCATCAACACCAACGGCAAAGTTGAGTGAAGAAATCGTAACCCTAACGTATCACTTACTCGTCGTAAGATATCCTGCAACATGAGACGTTGTAGCCACAGAGGGTCAGTACATTGAATGTACTGGCAAATTCACACCATAGAGAATGATGAATAAAGGCTATCACTACATGCATATTTGGTTGGTGGAAAAGCTCTATGGTTATAAGGTTTTTGCGAAAAGCCAATTTTTCCCTACTACAAAGGAATAAATTTTATTTAACTATCATGGTGGTTGTTCAACATTAAGAATGGTTGACAGCATTCTCAATCCTAATTAAATAACATCATTAAACCCAACAAACTTAATTTAAAGTAACGTGATGAGATCAACAGGATAATCCAAGTACCAGAGACTCAAGATGTCCATAACCGGGGACACGGCTAATCATGATTAGTTTATACACTCTGCAGAGGTTTGCGCACTTTTTCCCACAAGACTCGATCTTCTCCGTTGGATTTCTCGCACTACATGGTGTTTGAGAAACGGATGACCGAGACATAGTCTTTCAGAAGCGTTTTCACCTTACGATGGGTATACCGTAACACCTACAACCCCTACATCTGCTAGTCTACCACTTTAAGAGATCACACGACTTAATCAACTATGCTAGAGCCCATAATAGCTTGTGGCTGCACACGGAAGTTTCTAGTATGAATAATCTCATGATCCCTTTGAGCCTGGGTGGCGGACCGTAGGATGATCACACGGTATATCCCCGGGATCTCCTAGGACAACACTAGTATTTCCCCAGGTGTCCGGGCAAGTCCACTAGTATATCCCCAGGGTGCCCCTAGCTATCCACCCAGATGTGTATTAAAGATGCCACTTTAAGTTGAACCATTAATTAACAATCTCACATCTGTCATGAAATACTCTCAAACCCAATCCACGTCTATGAGCATAGCATGGCAATGTAAGCATAACGTAATAGTAACTCCCAAGGTTTAAATGCAGGGCAATAGGTTCCTACCTCATCAACTACTTCCCAATACCCACATGTTATCAATCCTACTCATGCAATGTTTGAGGGTGAAACTAATGCATAAAAACTGGGTATGAAAGGGGATATGATCAAAGTGTGAACTTGCCTGCAATGTTGATGAAGATGATTCGCACTCAAAACTCTTGATAGATCTACTCGTCACACTTCAGTCAATCTATCGTAATCAAGCAATAGTAACCACACATAAGCAATCACTCAAAAGATCAGAAAGGGCGAAGAGGGCGATTCGGAAAACTTCAAAACCAAACGAATAACTCTTGCAGCATAAAACAATTTCTAACAGTACCAAAATTATGTGAATTTGGCCTTATTAGAATGTTTAGGTCAAGAGCTTCGATTTGCAAAAAGAATCAACTGAAACGGAGCTACGAAACTCAAGTTATGATCAAATGAAGTTTGAATTCAAATATGATCTAATTCAAATTTTTAACTTTTCAAAAACATGTTTGAGTTGGATTAATGGATAGAGGAGATCCTAACGAAGACATGAGCATTGGTTTCGTTGGATTTGGACTAACGAGTAAAAAGTTGTAGAGGTTTGAAGTAGAGGGACTAATCTGTAAAAGAAATACTACAAAGAGGTCCCTGTCTAAAACTAACAGAAAAAGAAAAAAACTAAAAAGTGAACGTTCGCTAACTAGTTCTCAAACAGAGAACGTTCTCTAAATAGATCCAACTAAAAAAACTAAACCGTTTTTTAAACGAAAACCGAACCCTAAAATAAACCTGCTAATCCGAGGAAAACCGGATCGGTTTTGTGCGGGTTTTACCGGTTCGCCAAATAAAACTGGCGGCAGCGACGAACGGACTCCGGCGAGGCGGCGCGGCTCCGGCGAGGTGCGGGCGACGGCGGCTGCCCGGGGCGACGCGGGGCGGCGCTAGGCAACGGTGCGGCGGCGAGCAGCGAGGCGGGGCGGCGGACTAGGCGGCGGGGTGGCTCGCTTGCGGCGGCGGTGGCGACTAGAGCAGGCGGCGGCGGTGACTGTCGGCGTGGTGCGGCGGCGCGATGCAAGAGGAGGAGAGGGGAGGCGGCGGCGGCGGGATTTATAGGGGGAGGGCGAGGCAATGGCGTGGGCGAGGGGCAAGGAGGAGGCCGGGGCGACAACAGCGGCCATGGCGGTGCGGCGGCGTGCCCGAGCGGGACTCCCACTCGGGAAGGAGAGGAGCGGCGCGCTGGGCTGGGCTTGGCCTGTTGGGCCGCCCAGTTCGGCGGGAAATTTCTTTTTTTTAATAAACATATTTTTTCAGAGAACTAAAATAATAAAAACAAAAAAATAACTAAAATATTATATAGGCATGTTATATATCAAAATTTTCAGAAAAAGATTTTCTACACGGTGAACATTTTTCTTGTATTTAATAAAATACACATAAATTTAAATAATTCAAACAGTGCTACTGGTCTATTAAAATCCAACAAAATCATTTAAAAAAACAAAATGATTCCAAATTAATTTTTCTCCAATTTTCTATTGTAGGGAATCATGTTACCCTATTTTGCATGTATTTTACTTTTGGAGAAAAATAATTTGAATAAAACTCAAATAACTCCAAATTGAAAATGAATTCAAAAGACTTCGAATTTGATCATGTGAAACTCCCAACTCATATTTCATATAATCTGAAGAAGTCATTTTATCTTCGCTCGTGAAAATCATTGAGTTGCATAAAGTTTCACAATTGGAAATATTCTCAAATGAAATTCAAATATTTTCAACACCCCTTGTCATTTAAATAAATGGAAGAAGACATGTCATCTTCTCTCCAGGGTTTCGTGGTGAAAAGAATTTGAATTCACAGAGAACACGAATGAAAAATGAAAGTTTGGGAAAGTCCTTTTATTCCCTCTCATTTAACTTTCAAAAAGTTCGAATTCACTCACTTTCAGTCAATCAATCAAGTCTATCTATTTAATATAAGATTCGAAAATTTAGAATTTTGGGATGTTACATTTAATAAGGTTCAAATGGAAGATCAAGGAATATGTTTCAGGTGACGGTTGTCTCGGAGATGCTGCAAGAAAGATCAATGCAAATCACAAAAATCGGTAGATCCCAGAATAAGGCTGCACATGCTATGGCAGCGATGGGTCGTGGTCAACAGTGTACAGCTTATTGGTTAGAAAATTCCCCCCAGGAGATTAGCATTGTCATTTCAAACGATTAAACTCCCACTGCTGATTATATGAAATGATATGATTTCCCCTGCAAAAAAAGACCGCTGACAATTTTTTTCCGGCTTAACAGATGGTCACGACAAATTTTTTTAGTCATGGATTGATACTATCGTTTATTACTTTTGTACCGTCCAAATTGTCAAGAAGTATGACGATAAGGTTTAAAAAATTAGGTAATTCGTCTTCCTTAGTGGCTGGCATGCACGCATATTTAGCTTGTCAAGAATAACGAAGCCAACTAGAATTATAGATTTACCAAAAAAATACTTCAGAGCATATAATAACTATAGATCGAGGAAGAGGTATTATGTAATTCAGTGGCTGTGAATATTCTTCAAACATAAAGGGAGCAATACTAGCTTCAATTTCATTTTAAGGATTATAAGAATTTTTGCCAATTTATTTCATACTTAGTTGTTCGAAACCACCTTGATTTGATATTTACCATTATGGGAAATGGCCAACACACTGATTTTTTACATTAGGCCAGGTAAAACCGGGCTCAGCTCCTAGCACACAACGAATAGATATGCCCAGTAGAGTCCATATTCATGCATGATGGCTGCCATGATGATTTTGTACAATGTATAATATGCATCTTTTGTGGAGTTCCTTCGTGGGGCCTTATGATTGATTTCTAGACATATTTGATTGAGTTTTGTCGGCACGCCCATCAAAAGGATGCTAGATCCACCTACCGGCCGATCCACTTGACCATCGAGCCTAGTAAGCAAGTAACACGTGTAATCTCAACCTGTAAATCTAATGGGACCATCGTGGCGTCAAATTCTTAAGCCTCACACAATGGGAGATTGAGTGATGTATATTGCAGTACAATCGCACAATAATTAGTAAATAAAGGTCATATCGGTATCATCCTCTATTATTTTTTTCATGGCACATAGATCCATACAAACTGGAAAAAATAGACCCTTTAAATAGTTTTTCATTGAGATTTTAGAAATAAATAAATATGATGATACTAGGATATTAGTTTGTATTTTTATGCATTATGGTGTTAGTATCGTAAAGTAGTATCCTATAAATTATATTACCGCATGATTTTTTTATGCTATGACACCTTATCAAGTACTATACCTATATGGCAGCAAAATATGAGTTGCAAATAGACATATTTATATGATGATATCTAATTAATACTGGTACAGATGTCTTGTAATCAAATTTTAATGTAGGCTTAAACAAAATACGTAAACATCGCTTAGAAAGTCCTACTTTGATTCCATTGGCGTTCTATGCAGAAGAGCCATAAGAGAGGCCACTTACCACTTTTTTCTCGGCTTAACAGTTGGTCACACAAAATTTTAGTCATGCATTGAGAACATGGTTTATTCCTTTTGTACCATCCAAATTATAACCAGGTTGAACAATAAAGTTTAAAATATTAGGTATTTTTTCTTCCATAGTGGCTCGCATGCACATGTATTTAGCATGTCAACAATAATGAAGCCAACTAGAATTATAGATTTACCAAAAATTACTTCAGAGCATATAAGAACCGTTGATCGAGAAAGAGATATTAGGTAGTTCAATGGTCGTGAATATTCTTCGAATTTAAAGGGAGCGATACTATCTTCAATTTCATTTTAAGGATTGTAGAAAATTTCTCCATTTTATTTCTAACATAGTTGTTCCAAACTACCTGCCTTGGATATTTACCATTATCGGCAATGGACAACACATTGTTTTTTACTCTAGGCCAAGAAAAAGACCATGCTCAGGTCGTAGCATGCAACTGACAGATATACCCAGTAGAGCCCATATGATGGCTTGATGGCAGCCCTGATGATTTCGTAAAATGTATTATATGTATCTTTTGTGGTCCTTTTTCATGGGGCCATAGAGACAAGTTAGAACTTTGATGCAAATAGTTCAATCTTATTTGAGCTTGTTAAAACTTTTGTAATCCTCTAGAATGCATTGCCATGATTTCTACAAAAAGAAAAAATAGAATAAATAAGTTCTCTGAAACTTGATGGTTCTCACACTTTAGAATTTTCTTAAATAAACAGTAATGAAGTGGCGCGACCCCATAGTGTTGGAAATAATAGGCTTGATAGTTGTTGATTTTTCGAAGTTTCCATATTATATGCCAAACATTTTCCTTGTGAATCAAATTATGATATCGCATTATGCATGACACCACTGTGGCATTCCATCAGGTGCCACTAATTTCGCTGGCCAACGAACGATCCTAATGGAGGAAACTCCTGGATTCTGGCTATGAGTTGATTAAACATTTGTAACAGAAATGTTATGATGGGCAAGAGTTTTGGCTATCTTATGGGCTCGCGTTGCAAGCAAAAGAGGAACACTTCTCTGGCTAATAGGAGAGATCGTGATACCGAAAAGGGAAAATTTGGTAATGGTTACGATTGTCCTTCTTAGCCTACACAGTCCGATGGACATATACCACCTTTTTGGCCCACTATCCATACTAAGAGATAGAGTTTATGAGATATCAATAACTAAAGTTTGCACTAGTGAGACTTGAGTAGATGGAATGAGTGGGTAGCATCACAAAAACTTTATTTCTATTTGCGTTTGACATCTTTTGGTGCGCAGTTTTTACCTTACAAAAACAAAAGTTAAAAAACATAATAAGTGCAATAAGAGGATCACAAGTCTTTTTCAAGCTAGATTAACTTTTGACATGGGGCATAGAAGTTTTTGATGAATCTCTAGAGGTTGGAATATATATAATTGAGCTTGTGTTGCCTTGTATAAATATGAGCTATCTTATTTTGAGCTTGCAGGAACAATAAGGATACAGGGCATTGATTGTAAGCTAGACGATGGCATATTATTATTATTATTATTATTATTATTATTATTATTATTATTATTATTATTATTATTATCAACTATGTTACTCGAGGACGAGCAAGTTTTTAGCATGTGGGTGTTGATGAGTGGACTTTATATAATGTTTCGAGCCTACTTTTTCAATATAAAATTCCTCATCACTTGTTTCCATTCATTTCCTTGTGAGCTTTGCACAACTAGAAGTTTTTGTAGGATTTGTTTTGTTTTCCTTGCCTCTGTTCTGTGCGTAGGTATTCCGGATATTTAGGAACAAAGCGCGGTGAAAGGAGCCAAGAGGTAGCAAAATGGAGATGTTACATGCATGCACCAGGACTTAGCAATACTGAAGGGTGGAAAAGTGATATTTTCCATCACAGGTTAATAAAGATCCAAAACCATGGGGTAGTAGTCCTCTTCCATACGAATCCAGTGAGCCGAAGAACACCTCGATAGGAGTTCATATGAGGAAATGGCGCCCAAAATACTAAAGGTGTCCACAGACTTTAACGACGATTACTAGGACGGTCATGACGAACGTACCGAATGACTGTACCATCCTCCGTTCCGTGCATAAAGGCAAACTGAATCCCTTTTGTGAAGGCCCGATGGACATATTCGGTGCGGAGCTTTCCAGAAACATGAAACCGACCTAGCTGCCTGATGGCATCGATCTACGTGGACACCAACTCGTTGTGATTCCAAGTGCAGAGTGATGTAGCAATCGTGTTTTCCCCACAAGGGTGACTCGAGAGTTTTTATCGAACTTTCGGGGAAATCCTTGAATGGCCTTCTCTTTCCTCTTTAAGCAACCTACAGAGCAAGAAAACATGTCTTATGTTCCCAACTCCACCAAGTGGTTTTCAAGCACAAGGTTTCCTGAATAGCATTGAAAACAAACAAATAAAATAAAATAAATTTGGGCTTCTGGTTGTTTTTATCGTGTTATCATCGCTGTACTGAGAGTTTGCGTGCTATTACAAGTTCAGGCTTCTGGTTGGCTATATTGTATTACACGGGTGCCCCATTAAAAGTTATATTTTAGGGAAGTACTCTGCGCCGGTCGACCGGCCGAACGCCTAGCCGCCGGTCCTGTGTGAGCCGTCCGATGCACGACTATTTAATGTGTGTACGTATTTTGATTTGTAGCAGCGGTGGCGCGCGTTTCCCGCAGGGCTTGTAGCTAACCATCATTGGCTCACCGCGTCACTCCTCCTCTCAGGCCGCCCGTGCAGCTCGCCGTGTGGATGTTTGTAGCATCGTCGTCTGCCCGTTCATAGGTGACCTAGCCGACGGAGAAAAAAGCTACCTAGCCGTCATCGCAGAATCCATCGAATCAACGCCGAACCCTGCAATGGACACACGAGGCGAAATACATCGAAGCACCATCGGCCTATCGTCGTTCGCCGCACTCACAAAGCTGCTGGTGGTCGGAGTACCGTCGCTGTTGATGCCTCCGCACGTGGTGGTCGCCATCGCAGCACCGAGTCATCGCCGTCCTAGCGCGCCCATCACTGCACCCTATGCACCATCGCACGGCTCCGCCGCCGATCACCATTGCACCCTATGCAACCAGCATCGAAAAATGCTACAACCGACGACCAAGAAAGCTACGAGGGCTGTCGTTTTTTGCTACAACCAGTGAAATTTATGGCTGTGACCAGCGCGCAGAAGAGCTGCAACCAGCAACGAAAAATGCTACAACCGGCTACAACTTAGGTTGGCGGCACTTCTTAACGAGAGAATCACGGCTTGCGGTCTCGTCGTAGAAGTCGCCCACGGCCTTGACGCGCCAGCCCTGCTAGTGTTTTTGACAGGATGCACAAGATAACTAATTAAATCGGCCGATTGTTGTACTCCCTCCATTCCAAAATATATTGCGCCCATACTTTCCGAGGTCGAACTTTGACCATAAATTTAACGAACGAGACCGACTGCGGCGGGAGAAAAAGTTACATAACTAAAAACTTCTTTCAAATACGAATTCACTGCTATAACTTTTGCTCCCGCCGCAATCAGTCTTGATAGTTAAATTTACAGTCAAAGTTGAAGCACGTGAATAGAGGAAGCACTACATTATGGAATGGAGGGAGTAGTATATAAGCAAAATCCACGGAGGTATACAACAAAAACAAGTGAATCGATTGCAGATCTTCCAAAGAGAGACATATCACATATGCTAGGACCTATACACATCAGAAATTATTTAATCTATGCTACGACTATCACATATGACGAACTGCAGCAAATAGATTGATGCGCGTATACACGAATACGCAGCCTCGGCGGACATCACTAGCCGGATCTGGGACAAACTGGGAAAACGCGGTCATGTTTACGGCAGTGAGGTCATCTTTTACAAGAACAGTTATATGTTTAGTGAAAGTTAAACTTAAGGTTTAACATATATGTATGAAAAAAATACCAAGATTATAAAATAAATATTATTATAATTAAACACATTCAGCTGCGCATCAAAGGTGCCTTCTCGCGATGTCCACGTCGCACAAGGAGACGAGCGATTCACGACCTGCTCGTTTTCTGTGGGGCTCGTGCTGGGCTTTCATTGGGAAGAATAACAAAAGGGGGAAAAAAGACACCGCACACGTCACTAAGGGGATTGGATAGCGACTCTTCCTCTCGTCTCGCCTCCCAGCTATTCATTCTTCATCGGCGGCTGTTGTTGTTCTGGTGCGCTGGTCCTATAGGGCCTTAGCACAATGACTTCCCGACTGTCTAATACAATAAGTTGTGCCTGACTCCAGCGATGGAGGGGCAATGATGGCAGCGCGCCTTCAGCTTGCTTCGGTGTTTGTAGTCATCGCTAGGTGGTCTACAGATCCAGATGTAATTTTTATAGTGTTCGTTGTACTGTCATGATTGAAACTGAATAGATCGGAAGTTTTCCGAAAAAAATCACCATAAATATAATGTAGTAGTATTGTTTGCATTTCTTACTATGGTGGTTAAAAGTTTGCTTATAAATTTGGACAATTTTTCTCGGTCTCTGATTTTGATCAAACCTAGAACACAATTTAATAAAAACGAAGAGAGTACTCTCTTCATTTTTATTTACTCTGCATATTAGATTTGACTGAAGTCAGACATCGTAAAGTTTAACCAAGTTTATAGAAAATAATATAAAAATTTACCATATCAAATCTTCATGATGTGAAAGTACATTGAACAATGAATTTAATGGTATTGATTTTTTATTGTATATGTTAAAAAAATTTATAAACTTTGTCAAAGTTTGCAAAGTTTGACCTTAACCAAAGCTAATACGCGGACTAAATAAAAACAGAGATAGTACTAAGGTAGTAGTGAAGGATTCTCTTCTTCCATCACATGCAACCATGCACACAAGGAGAATGTCGCTCCCGAACGGGAAGCGAAGGGGTTTGAGTTACGGTTGTGTAACTTGTGAGGAATTGCACATGCAGATCTGGGCTAGACTTTCATAAAAAAACACATTTATTGATAAATACGATTTAAACAAAGTGGGTGGCTCTGTCGAAGGTGAGTTAATGTCGATGGGTTGTATTCGACGGAGTACACAACTACATCATGTGCTATATGAGCAGTGGCGGTGCCAAGAAATTAATATTATAGGGGGGCAAATGACCCAAAATTTTGATTGCAGTGGCCAAACTACACTGATGCACGTATTTTTTTTTTCTATTTTTTGCACTGTTCATCTCTAAATAATAGGAAATCAGGGATGTTAAGGGGGGGCAGGGCCCTGCTGGTCCCCTGTCTCCGCCACTGTATATGAGTTAATGTCGATGGGTTGTGTAGAAGTGCCACGCCGATAGTAGCTAATTATCGCTGGCGTTCATATTTTCTCCACACCGCGGAAATCAACACTGGTGTGGCAATTGTTAGATGCACCACCAGTGAAGTGACTAGAGTAAGCCTATTCCTACTAGTGTACAAACTATAGGTTGGACGCGACTTATTAGTAGGGTGCACTTTTTACGGAACGCTACTATTCCCAAAAGGAGCACGAAACTAGTCAGTCGCGGTCAGGACCGTGTCTGGGCCCCACGTATGCGCGAGAGGGGAGGAAACTCAGAACTTGACGGTGGACTGCAAGTTGATGATAAAAAATGTGAGGCTTTTCTTGCAAAATGGCACTCAAGATAGTTGTATATATGTAGTCGCCAAAAAGGATGATCGCCACCTAGCACAGCTCCGTGACCAAAGTTGTGAGACAATGGATGAGCTCACCATCCTCTTGTGCATCGCGCTCTCCATTCCTCTCATCATCTTCTTTATGCTCAAACATCATGGCGGGCGCCAGAAACTCCCACCTGGTCCGCCAGCCCTGCTGTTCATAGCCAAGTTGTTGTTGATGCTTAAGAGCCCGATCTACCATTTGGGCCCTGTGCTACGCAGCTTGCATGCCCGCTACGGCCCCATCGTCTCCGTCTGTCTCGGGCGAACCTTCGTTTTCGTGGCCGACCGCCACCTCACGCATAGCGCCCTCGTCAAGGGCGGCAGCAACTTCGACACCCGCCCACCGCCCAGCAAGCTTTTTACCCTGTTTTTAGGGGGCTCCATGTCCGCCTCTCCCCTTGGGCCCTATTTTCGTCTGGTCCGCCGCAACCTGCACTCCCAGGCGCTGCACCCGTCCCGCGTCAGGCTCTTGGCGCCGGTCAGGCAGCGCGTGTGCGACGCGCTCGTTGGCTCGCTGCGCCGCGATCGCGATGCAGCGTCCCAGGGCACTGTTACGGTGAGGCCGTTGATGGCGCGCTGTTTGTTCGATCTGCTCACGAGCATGACATTCGGCGTCACGCTTGGCCAAGAGGCGCTGGACGAGATGCAACAGATGCAGCTCCAGATTTCCGACGGCATCAGCAGGTTCCCCGTCTTATCCATCTTCCAGCCCATCACCAAGAGGCTACTGCGGAAGGAGTGGGCGCTGAACGTGGCGCTACGGGAGAGGCAGAAGGGGCTGATGCTGCCGCTGATCCACGCGCGCCGCGGCCACGATGGCGCTCAATGCTACGCCGACTCCCTCCTCGAGCTGCGTGTGGCAGAACAAGGCGGTCGCCCGCTCACGGACGACGAGATGGTAAGCCTCTGCTCCGAGTTCATGATTGCCTCAACCGACACTTCGGTGGCCTTGCTGGAGTGGATCATGGCGGACCTCGTAAACCACCCGGACGTCCAAGCCAAGTTGTACGAGGAGGTGAGGGGCAAGCCTGAGCTCAGCGAGGAGGAGCTGAGCGGGATGCCATACCTCAAAGCCATCGTGCTGGAGGCGCTGCGGCTGCACCCTACGGCACACTTAGTCTTCCCGCACGGCGTGCAGAGCGACACAGAGATTGGTGGATACATGGTGCCCAAGGGCGTCGACATCAACTTCTTGGTGTCCGACTTTGGGCTTGACGAGACCGTGTGGCCGGCGGCGCGGGAGTTCCGGCCTGAGAGGTTCTTGCACGACCACGGCGTGGACATCACGTGTACCAAGGAGATCAAGATGGCCCCTTTTGGTGCCGGTCGAAGGATGTGCCCGGGCTACGTGCTCGCCACACTGCATGCGGAGTACTTCGTGGACAGCCTCGTGAGGGAGTTCCAATGGCTGCCGCCAGGTGGACAAGACACTGTCGACATGACGGAGGAGCTAGCTATGGCCATCAACATGAAGCACCCGCTCCGTGCTCGCATCATCCCAAGGGCTTAATTATTGGATACTCGATCAGGACGACATGATAATAAGAAACCACCTCCTAGTCCTCTTAATTTCGTCGCATCATGTGTTTTTTTGTCTATGTTTCAGTATACTGTAGCGTTTCAGCCTGTGTTTGGCAACAGTCTGAAACTCGTCAGGTTAGATTTGGTCAATTCTGTTTGGGTAAGTTATTACTTGTCCTAGTCGTTGCCTGTAACGCTAGGACCGAGTCCATTGGCTCCACGTTCTGCCGGATCATGGGGATCGAGCACATTTGCTTGTAATAATAAATAAAAGAATAAAAGGGGAGAAAGAAACCAGAAAAGCTGTGACGATTTAAGCAGCACCAAAACCCTTGTGTTAATCTCTGAATTCCCATTCTTGTTCGTCTTCCACCTCACGCGAGTTAAGAGAGATCATGTCAAATACTGTACGTATTAGTGTAGTGCATGGCACATCACTGTGATATAAGCACGATGCAGATGTATCTGATCTAGAGGAGCAGTGTGCAGTACCATCCATGTTAAGTTTGCGGGTCACTTGGGAGCTCTTGATCCCTGACAGAACTTTTAATTCCGTTAAGTTTGAGGGCCACAAGCGGCAAGCTGACGAGCGGCCGCGGGCGAAATGCATATCACCTGATAAATCGTAAAGCGCTTAAGGTTCAAGCGGCTCGATCCCAACTTCATGCTACCATCCATGTTGGGGGAAAAATATCTCTTGCCGTGTCCTCTTCCACCGCTGTTTGCATGGCCACACATCGCATTACACGCACGCATCGCCTTTCTTCAACCGAGTTCGAGTTATAAAACTTGTATTGCGGATGACTAAAAAAAAACTCTACGGCGGCCGCCTTGCTCGTTCCAGTGGCTTCCGCATCGTCGTCATCCACCGAGTGGAAAGACAGTACCTCCAGCCACCGCGTTTGAGGATGGTGCCGGCGTCAAAGGACGATGTTTCTTCGAGATTCCAACCTCTGGACCTGCTTCGCCGACCCTGCCTCCCTGACTGCTTTGATGGCCTCTCGATCTTGCCTGCCCTTAAAAAGCTATAAGTTCCCAAGTAATAAATCATAGGTGTGATGACATAATGATAAGATATGACACGGGATGGATGATTTAATTACGCACAAGCCTCGCACAATTAGTGAATCGCATTAATGAGAAAATTGTTAGTCACCCATACTTTACATTTGGTTTAGAATTGGTAAAAATGTGCATCTTCTGTTGGTGTTTGTGGACACAAGATATAATGTAGCGAAAGAGTAAATCCTACGATATCTCCGTTCATATGCATGCACACCATGATGCATAAATTTAACATATTTATCATTCTAGAAATCAAGATCAACAAGACTCCTGTCAAACATGACTTTCTGATATATGCTACCCTAGTCCAGGATGAATTGTTTTATCCTAACCAGCAAAAAAAGAGAACTGATTTATCCTATACTAGATGGTTTCCCCTCTGACTATGATGAGAAAAACCAATGGACTGTTTATATATCTAAATACTTGTCTGGTCTATGATGTGAACTTTTAAACTTTTTTTGCCGCCGCAACTAATATGCTCATTTGCTTCTGAGTTCTGACCATAGTGAACCATACAGAACCGGAAACAAGTCGAAGGTGCCATCTGAGAATTACAATCTCAAATTTAAATAGACAAGACGATAGTTTAAGAAAACAGTATTTTGTTTTACATACCCTGAGTATTTGCGGAAAATGCGAACAAAGGTTGTCCTGCATGCAGGCCAAAATCTCGGCCATTGAACCGCCATGGGGATCCGGGCTGCCAGAGTATAAGTCACGTATTGGATTTATGTTTGGCCCGTATTGAATCAGGAAGGCCCCACACACAAGCAAAAGCATCTAGGCCTCCGACGTCCACCTTACATGTATGAGACCTGTACATCACATGTGCATGCATGCCGTGGAGCAATGTTGGCCAACGGAGACCACCACTTGGTCAAGTGCAGACGTGGAGCATTGGCGGCCAGCAAACACGCAAGTTCATTCACAGCTAGCCTAGAGATAGTGCGGCCAAAGGGAGAGAGTATCTGGTGCTACCGCCCCTTAGGTGCTACCGTGATACGGGCTTCTGGGCCGTTGGATTTTCAGATCGGACGGCATCTAGGAGTGGTTGGATCTGCTGGACCTATGCGTAATTTTTGGACTCCTAGTAGGCTTTTCTGCAAATGTTGCTGAGTTACTAGGAGCCGTCCGATATGAGAATCCGACGGCCCAAAAGCCCGTATCACGGTAGCATCTAAGGGGCGGTAGCACTGGATATTTTCCGCGGCCAAAGGTACGAAAACATATACTTGCATCAAACAATATCTTCCTCTAATCTCTACCTGATAATAATAATAATAATAATAATAATAATAATAATAATAATAATAATAATAATGCAAACCTTGTAGGGGTTAGAGCGACGGTGGTATAGGGGTGAGTGTATGCGCGTATGTATGAGCGCTTGTCTGAACTGTGTTCAAAAAATATATAATTTATAATCTTTCCCTAATTTTTAATAATAAAGCAATTAGTGCTTCTGGTCGTACGTCATATAATTTACTCTATAAGTTGACAAAAATTATTCATCAATGCCACCCATAAGTAAAAAAAATGATTTGTTTTTTTCAAAGTCTCGGCCGCTCTAAGTTGTTTTATAGATACGTATAAGATACCCAACAAATTTCACAAACATGCAAGTAGTGCACTGGCTGGAGCCGGTCACTTCTCTTTTCTTTTCTCATTTTTATTGTTTTTTCTTCTTTAAATTAATTCAAGATTTACAAATTTCAAAATGTTACAATTTTTGAAAAACATGTTGGCACATTATAAAATGTTTGTGAATTCAAAAATGTGTGGGAAAGCATAAAAGTTCCATAGTTTCAAAAAATATTATTGATTTTATAAATCTGTTCACAAATTATTAAAAATACAATTTGGAAAAAATGTTGGGAAATAAAACCATGTTCATGAATTTGAAAAAATAATCGCATATTCAAAACATATTCGGGAATCTGACAAAAATGTAATTTTAGAAAATATTCAAAAAAAACTCAAAAAAGCGAGTTTGTGGTTGAGAGACGATGATGGTGGGATTACATTGCTTCAATCTCACTATGTGAAAAAGATCTTGAGTCGCTTTGGCTATAGTGACTGCAAGCCCCCTCCAACACCATATGAGGCTAGTGTGTTGCTTCGAAAGAATCAAAGAATTGCTAGAGACCAATTGAAGTATTCTCAGATTATTGGCTCGCTTATGTACTTAGCCAGTGCTACAAGACCTGACATCTCTTTTGTTGTTAGCAAACTGAGTCGGTTTGTTTCAAAACCAGGAGATGTGCATTGGAAAGCTCTAGAAAGAGTTTTGCGTTATTTGAAAGGCACTGCAAAGTATGGAATTCACTACACCGGGCATCCAAAGGTGCTTGAAGGATATAGTGACTCATACTAGATCTCAGATGCT
This sequence comes from Triticum dicoccoides, assembly GCF_002162155.2. Lineage (NCBI taxonomy): Eukaryota > Viridiplantae > Streptophyta > Magnoliopsida > Poales > Poaceae > Triticum > Triticum dicoccoides. The sequence continues at coordinate 739,761,250 of NC_041384.1, forward strand.
GATGAGATAAAGGCCATGAGCCGTTATGTATTAACTCATGGAGGTGGCGCTGTTTCTTGGAAGTCTTGTAAGCAGACCATCTTAACGAGGTCAACAATGGAAGCAGAACTCACAACACTAGATACAGCTATGGTTGAAGCAGATTGGCTTCGCCGACTCTTGAATGACTTGCCGGTTGTTAAGAAACCTGTACCGGGTGTCCTTATGAACTGCGACAATCCAACTGTGATCACGAAAGTGAGCAGCTCAAAGGATAACATGAAGTCACCAAGACACGTTCAGAGAAGGTTAAAGTCTGTCAGGAAAATGAAAAACTCCGGAGTTATTGCGTTGGATTATATTCAAACGTCTAAAAATCTGGCAGATCCTTTTACCAAGGGTCTATCACGTAATGTGATAGATAATGCATCGAGGGAGATGGGTATGAGACCCACAATATGAGTTGTTCACAGTGGTAACCTATTCTTTGTGATCGGAGATCCCGTGAATTAGATGTGGAAGACAAGCTATTGGTCAACTGAGAGGAGAGTATCCTTACTATTCAGAATACCACTCCATGAAGATGCAATACTCTCCTAATCTGCATGGCAGGTTGATGTATATCTTAATGTGTTCTAAGTGGATTATTTAAGCAGAGATGTTATCCTGCATAACATCTTTTGAAGAACACACCTATATGAGTCTGATTGTCAAACGTCGCAATCTATGAGAGTAGGGTTCTCTCTAGTAAACTCATGAAAGGTCACGGAGTATGACGCATAAGCTCCACCGGGCAAGATCCACGGTAGCCACGTATCGGTCAAGGCTTTATGTGAAGCTAGATTCGCAGAAAACTTGCAGTTCAAGGCCCAGTCCACTGTTCAAGTTGCTTACTAGTGTAGCATAGAGTTCTAGGTGGAAGTTCAACTTAACAGTCTCCACTGCAGTACTGGTATATAAAATAGTCGTTTTGGAACCAAAGGCAAATTTCTGTGTGCCTCTGGGATCTACTGGGGGATTGCTGGAATTTAGTCTATTTTGGGCAGCCCAATAACTATTTCAGAAATTCCTAATAAATCCTAGAGGCCCACTTAGCCCATTTGTGCAAGGCAAGGGATACTACTAAAGTTTAGTCCCACATTGCTAGTTTAGTGGGAGTTGGACCTCCTTATAAGGGAGGTTCTTTCCCCACTTGTACGAGCATGAGAACAAGAGGGATATCCACGCGCGCTCCTCCTCCGCCGCCCGCCTCGCCACGCCTCGTCACGACACGCCGTGGGTTGCGGGAATGAGCCGAGCCTTCGTCTCCCTTCGTTGCTTCGCGTCCTTCTCCTGTGCCTATATAAGAGAGGTCGCTCCTCTCCAGAGAGACACAACAGAAGCTCCTCTTCCTCTCGCCACAAAGTTCCGACCACTGCGCTGCTGCTACGTTCTTCCCCATCCCGTCTTGCGGCGTGCACCGCAGGTCGGGACAGTAGGCCTCCGAAACCGCACCTTTTGAGTCCTGTACGGGAGAAGGGTGATAAGGTTTTTGGGGAGCGCTCAGCACGACTATTGGCTGCTTCATCACGGATGATCCGGTCGGCGACGACTACTTCCCCGACGACGACTTCTTCCCCGACGTCCACGACCTCCTCGACTACATGGCAGGCGATGACACCGACCCCAAGTCCAGTGCTTCTGCTACTGCTGTCCCGTACGTGTTCTTGCCTTTCCTGTTAAAGGTTCTGCCGCAGTTCCTTGTTCTAGTCCTTGTCCTACACATGATAGGTTCTACTTCATATATGCTACTTGCTATACTATCTGCTTTAGATATGATAGGCTACGGTTCATATATGCAGAAGCTATTTACCTTCTCTCTGTCAGAACGCGTGACTTGTTTTATCTCTACTATATTAGTCATGCTTTATCTAGTATTTCTGTTAATAAAATCATTTGGTAAATTGCTCATATTTCCAACAATCCAAAAACCTTATTATAGGCAATTTACACCAAGTGGTTTTGCTGCTTCCATGAGACTTCCTATGTTTGAGGGTATCCACTATAAGAGGTGGCACGTGAGAGCAGTCTTATGGTTTCAAACCATGAGTTGCTATGACGCCACTCTCGGCAAACTTGAAGGAGAGCTTGATGCTCAACAGGCACAAGCTTTTCAGAAAATGGATACTCTGTTTAAGGCTGCTCTCTTGAGTGTTCTTGGTGAGAACATAGTTGATGCTTATGCGTCAATTGATAATGGAAAAGATATGTGGGATGCACTCGAGGCCAAGTTTGGGGTCTCGGATGCTGGCACTGAGCTGTACATCATGGAGCAATTCTATGATTACAGGATGACTGAAGAGCGCTTCGTGGTTGAGCAAGCTTATGAGATACAGTCATTTGCTAGAGAACTTGAGCACTTCAGTTGTATGCTACCGGACAAGTTTGTTGCCGGAGGTATCATCACTAAGCTTCCCCTTCATGGGGGAACTTTGCTACCTTGCTGAAGCATAAGAGGCAGGAGTTTTCCGTCCCGGATCTCATTGGCACTCTTGATGTGGAAGAAAAGGCGAGAGCAAAGGACACAAGTGCTTGAGGTATTGAGGGAGGATCTAGTGCCAATGTGGTACAGAAGCAGAACTTCCAGCCCCACAAGTTCAAGAACAAGGGAAAGTTTGATGGAAAAGAAAAGTTTGATGGGAAGACCAAGGCTGTGCAACACACGAACTTCAAGAAGAAGAATGGCAAGAAGAAAGGTGCTTGTCATGTGTGTGGGGATCCTGATCATTGGGCTCCTAGTTGCCCTAATCGCTATGACAAGCGTCATCCTGGGAAAGGCGGCAAGACCGCTAATGTTGTCATTGGAGACACTGACATGAAGGATGCTGGGTATGGTATATTTCCCACTATTCTTTCAGTATGTCATTCTCCTGACTGGTTGATTGACACGGGTGCTAATGTGCATGTATGCGGTGATATTTCCATGATTTCGTCTTATCAGACCGCAGGGACTTCAACCATGTTGATGGGCAACAGTTCAAGTGCTTATGTTCTGGTGTTGGCACGGTCGATCTGAAGTTTACTTCGGGGAAGATCATGCGGCTGAAGAACGTGCATTATGTCCCCTCCATCAATAAAAATCTTGTTACCGGATCTCTTCTGTGTAGAGATGGCTACAAGTTTGTCTTTGAGTCGAATAAATTTGTAATATCCAAGTATGGAACCTTTGTTGGTAAAGGCTATGAGTCAGGAGGCTTGTTTCGTTTATCCTTATCAGACGTTTGCAATAAAGTTGTTAATCATAATTGCAACAATAGTGAATCCAATGTGTGGCATTCACGTCTTTGTCATGTTAGCTTTGGTTGCATGTCGCGACTAGCGAAGTTGAACTTAATCCCTAGTTTCACCACCGTCAAGGGATCTAAGTGTCAAGTGTGTGTGCAAGCTAAGCAACCTCGTCGACTGCGGAAATAAGAAATCTTGCACCACTAGAGTTCATACATTCAGATCTATGTGAAATGAATGGTGTGTTGACAAAAGGTGGAAAGAAATATTTCATGACGTTAATCGATGACTCCACTAGATACTGCCGTGTGTATCTTCTGAAATCTAAGGATGAGGCTTTGAACTTTTTCAAGATCTATAAAGCTGAAGTGGAAAACCAACTTGATCGGAAAATCAAGAGGCTTAGGTCCGACCGTGGTGGAGAGTATTTTTCCAATGAGTTTGATGCTTTTTGTGCGGAACATGGTATAATCCATGAGAGGAAGCCTCCCTACTCACCTCAGTCAAATGGGGTGGCCGAAAGAAATAACCGTACTCTAACTGATTTGGTTAATGCCATGTTAGACATATCGGGTCTCTCCAAGGCATGGTGGGGGAGGCGATATTGACAGCATGTCATGTCCTGACACTACACCACAGCACTACATCCTCGACACACAAGTTGGTCGGAAAAACAATGTGCGCCGACAGACAGTCGGTTGGGAAAGACTATTGCCGACCGATGTTGTCTGTTGGGGAAAGTCCAGACGGGAAAGCCTTTTCCCGACAGACATATCTTTCCCGACCGACTGCTTGATGTCTAAGGGGTATTTTTCCCGACCAACAGTTTGTTGGGCCTGCGATGGGCCTTTCCCGACCAACAGTCCGTTAGGGTAACCAAGGGCATTTCCCGACCGACTATCAGATGGTTATTCTTTCCTGACCAACATTTTGTTGGGCCTTGTGGTAGCCTTTCCCGACCGACTGTTTGAATGGGTTTGTTTTGCCGACCAACAATCCGATGGCGTTTTCTTTTCCCGACCAATAATTTGTCAACATTTTGTTTAGCCAACCACAACTTTAATTAGCATATGTATTGATTGTCACATACATATAGTTCATGTGTTCTAAGCATAATCACAAGACAAAATACATGAGGTTCACATCAGGTGCACCAAACCATTTTTATTCCATTAACTAATTGTCACATACATACAGTTCATTCTATTCTAAGCACCAAGACAAGACACCATACATCAGGCTTACAGAAGGACAACAAAAAGAATCAAGTATGAGACATCAGTTGTACAGAATGAAAGCTAGAACATCCATTTGACGCGGGTCGCCAGCTTCATGGTTCATTTCCTTATGTTTGCTTCCTACAGAAGTTAAAGAAGTCTCAATTATTAGAATGTTCAATTAATTTATGAAATTGAATAGAGACATAATCCATATCTGCACTATGCGCACACAAGAGCACAAAATGAGGAATACACTTATCTAATCTATAAAGTTAGCATTTCGAAACATGAAGACCACCAATCGACTCCCAGCAGTGGCCATGGATGTGGCATAGAAGCCCTGTGTACGATTGCTGATCATTTAGTGTTCCTAGGGACATACTTAAGTTACTGTGCATAGGTCCCAGCAGCCATTATTCGAACACTTGTTTCCAAAAAAAATAAACGTCCGTAGGGAATAGTGTCATAGGTATAAGAGAAATAAAAATGAGTTGTGCGAACGACCAATATTTGCTTTACTGTTCAGGCCATACAAGGAAAAATATATCGGAAATTTAGAATTAGTATCTCAAACGTAGAACCAGGTTACACATTTCTTTTGCAATTTATGAAGGCATAACCAGCATCTGCATGATAACTAAATATATGTACGCTGCTTATTAATCTGTACGTACAGATTATAAATACTAGGATTTTCCTGATACTTACTGATTAATAGCTCATGGGTGGGCGCCTTCTTCATGGCTGGGTAGAATGGAAAAATTACGCGTGCTGCCATATTGAAATATAGTTAGTCAAGATCTTTTTTTTAGGGATAGTTAGTCAAGATCTTGATAAAGGTACAATGTACTATATTGGCCTAGAGACAGGATTCAGAAATAGCAACTTTAAAAGCAACTAGCGATGTATTATGCTCTGTTCTGTACTATGGATGTGCCAATGGGAGTGTTCTGTAATGCCAAATTTAACTATTACTATTAAGCAATAAGCAGCTAGCAGTGTAAACAAGATACAATGTTCTGACAAATTTAACTATTATTAAGAGCAACTAGCAGTGTTCTGTACTAATTGTAGAATGTAGGCTCTGTACCCGTTTACCATAAATCATATTGTAGTGTTCAATAAAACACAGGGAAACCAATTAAATGAATCTGAACATTGTTAAAAAGATTGACAACGGCTCTGTTTCACTTCTCTTTTAATTGAGCAATTAGTTCTTTGATGGAGAGAACAAATCAATGCTGACCAAGAACTAAAAGTGTAAAATAATGATAAACTTATGTCCAGATTAACTTATGTAATCTGGTCATCATGGGATTTTCATGCACTTTGAGCTAGGATCCCATGATAAATCAATGCTGACCAGATTCCATGCACTCTTCATCATCTTCTTCTTCACCATCATTATCTTCCTCAGCTTCAACTCTTGAGTTCTATCAGACAACAATATGGAGATGAGTTATCGCGTGCAAGATGGATTATTGATTCAATGAAAAGTTGTGGAAATAGTCCACTACTAGTCGAGAACTGGAACCGTGCTACGAGCTAGGACTTAGAAAACATTAGACGATCGTACACAACACTTACTTCTTTCAATATCACTTGCATTAAGAACTAATCCATCTCTATATGGCCTAGCAGAAACAGAAGCAAAACATGTGTTCTGATCTTTGAGCATTCTGAATATCACTGCCTATCCAACCAAAATGCGCAGGCTAAAGAAAGAAGGAAAGAAAATATCCTAGCAAAAATTTATTAGAGTAATTGTTTAAGTGAGCAATGGTACTGACCAGTTTGACCCGTCCCCCGGGTATATATAATACTCCTTTGGTTACATAGTATATGCTCACAGAATAGGTAGCAACTTCCTTTGGTTACCACACCACTAGACCTGACCTGAATGTTATTTGGGAAAGGCAATGGTCTCCCCTAGGATGATTACTAGATGAAATCAAAGAACATGACTATTTTGGCTCGCAGCACGGAAAGAAAATAAATGAAACTCTACCTCCACATTTTAATCCAACTATTATGAAGGAGAAAAAAACCTTTATCACGATGCATACAACACAAATTTATGATGCATGCAACCCAATATTGTTAGTACAATAGATGTACCGATTGGATGGTCAAGCTATTGTGAATTCAAGTGTCGCAAATAATACATGGTAAGTCTACACACTTGCTGGTTCTTTACCATTTGACCAGTGCTGGTATTAATGAACTTTCTTATGACACGAGACTTCATCAGAATATTAACAAAGAGATAGACTTGTGCTATAGGTTTCGGAAAGTCCAGGACACCATGTGCTATAGGTTTCGGGACTGATGGACCGCAATATAGTAGTATGAATGTACACCAGTCTGATGGTGTGGTTCTTCCATTCATTCTAAGAAAAGTACAATCGTGCTTGTGCTTTCATATGCTAATCACAAATGACTGAGGATGATCGATAGATGAGCAACCAGAAAAGGCCTATGTACATCTTACCTGGCTACAACGCCATTGTGCATAAATAGAAGGAGCTTCTTGAAGAATCCTTAGTTCTTCCTCTTGTTCCAAATTCATGTATAGCAATTCAGTTGCACCCTCTTGTTCTAGATTCATGTACATAAATAATAAAATAGGTACTTATCCTGGAACCACAAAATTCATGTATCATGGTAAGTACCTATTTTATTACCAATCACTTATGAATCAAGGAGTTGGTCATCTTTAGTGGCTAATGTCTATGATGCAAAATTTATTTCAGCTAGTTACCGACCACAAAGACAAAACAATAATGAAATCTAGGTTTCATCACTTGCATGCTTAAAAAATAAGATTTGGCATATCATTCATGACGATATGACCAGATAAGGAAAAACAAGCAACCTGGCATAACCTCAATTACACAGCGGAAGTGAGAATAAGAAAAAAGAATGCAAAAAGACCCACTCAAATAGTATGACAAAACTCAAGATGTGTCAAAATACTCACCTATCCGAAACCAGTCAGACCTTACAGAAGTTGGTTGATTAGGCCGTGTTCGGCAGCCCTCAGCTCCGTGGCTCTGCTCCTGGAGCGGCCGGAGCGGAGCGGCCCGCAGTGCATTTTCCTGGAGGTGTAAAACTTGCGCCACTTCCGCTCCCGTATTATACGGAGCTGGAGAGCTGCCGAACAGGGCCTTAGTGTTGCCAGCAGATCTTGTAGGTCTGGAAAAAGTAAAGAGCCAAAGGTGAAATTGCAGTTATGTCAAGTCAAAGAATGTAGTACTGCTCTGAAAGAACATATGTGGTACAAGTGGAATTTAATAGTTTGGTTTGCAACTACTTTTATTTCATATATAAATAAACTTAAATATGAACATGAATGAAAAATATACTACATAGTAACTAAGACTGGAGTTTGAGGCAAGGTGTACATATTCAAGTCTGATATTGGCATAAGTACACTGCAACCTCACTTTGAAAACATAACGGGACTGATTTAGATGGACAAGCAGTTCAAGTTGATATCATATGCCATCTACATTAATAATATATACATAGCGATCAAACTTAAAAGCAAATGTACAAATAATGATCAGACCACTGCCAAAGCTATTTGACATATCTTAAAGATATTTATGTTGCTCCAGAGAAAGAAAGCTACTTGATGAAACAATTAAGCGATGAAATTCTAAAGAAAGACTTACCCATGTGTTTGAAGTGATGGATGCTTGCACTGGAGGAAATCAAGAATGACCAATGTTAGAAGAAATGTGTAAGCGGATCCTCGGTTCTATAGCATTAATGGTTTAACATGTCAACATTTCACCTTTTGAATTTTGAAATTGAATAACTACGTCATCCTTGACAATGTTGACCTCTTCTATACAAAGAATGGTGTTCGCTCCTACCCTTTTCAAGGTCCTTTGAAGCCTCTTGTCATCAGTGGTCGTAGTCTTGTGAATGGCCTTCTTCTTCCTGTCATCAGTGGAAAGCTAAGTACAATAACAAGAGGAGAAATGTTTCATGTTTTTGTAATCTTATCAGCTGACACACATCCACTAAATGGCATTGAATAATAGATCAATATCGAATTGTTCAGAGGATAGCAGCAATGATTCAAAGGGCACAAATTATTCATTCTGAGGAAACATTTTAGGTCTGAAAGAAAGGATTCACACAGGTAAAATAGATATTGAATAGATAACATGCTGAAAGAAGGAAACACTGCTGCTCATAGCAAAACCAATCCATGAATCAAAGCAGAGTTAGTTTTCTTCAGATAAAATTGCTAGGCCAATGTGGTGCCTGGGTCCATCGCTGGGGGTTGAAATATGTATACTACAGGCATAGAGGAGAGGAGGGAGACCATATGAAGGAGAAAGATCTTACCCATGTCGTTGCCGCCATGGGTGGCTACTCGTGGTCACCGAAAGTAGATGGGAGATATGGGGCCACCTGCCGCTTTGTTCCTATTTCGCTGGACACGGAGGAAGCAAAGGCCGCCTGCCTCGCTTCAGACCACCGGGAGCGAAGGGCCCTTGCCCCCACCCCTCAGATCTGCTGCCATGGAAAGGTGGGAAGAGGGAGCTGGGCATGGGTTGAGGCAATGGCGCCATGGGAGGGAGGGGGAGGTGGACGCTCGCGATTGGGGTGGCTGGTGGTGGAAGGAGGGATGGCCCTTGGGATGGCCGTTGGCGGCGGCGTGAGTCGCAACCCTAGGCGGCGCCGTAAGAGAGAGGGGTGGATTGAGACGAGGAAGAAAGGGGATTGAGTGAGGCGCCCTAGCCAGTTCTAGGTTTTGAGAGAAAAAATAAAAACCGCGGGCTGGGCCACGCTAAATGTATTCGTCTGCGCGCGCAGGCCCATTTACCACTTGCTGTTGGTCGGCGTTATTTGCCGACCGATCGTTAGATGATGATACGATCTTTCCCGACCGATTGTTCGACAGCAAAGACTTTTGTATTCTCGACCGACCCTCTCTCACTGTACAAATGTTTTCCCAACCAACTATCACTTAGAAGTTTCTTCAACTAACTGTCGGTCGGCAAAAACGACTTTTTCCAACACACATCAGTAGGGAATAAAGTGTCGTGGTGTAGTGTGAACCGAGTCCCCACAAAGAACAAAGAGATAACTCCATTTGAGGAATGGGAGAAGAAAAGGTTAAAACTCTCTTATCTGCGAACATGGGGTTGTTTGGCAAAAGTCAATGCTCCAATTTCAAAGAAGCGGAATCTTGGACCAAAGACTGTGGATTGTGTTTTCCTGGGATATGCTTTTCATAGCATTGGCTATAGATTCTTGGTTGTAAAATCTGAGGTACCTGACATGCATGTCGGTATGATCATGGAGTCGAATGATGCGACTTTCTTTGAAGATATCTTTCCCATGAAGGATATGGCTACCTCATCTAATCAGGAGATGCCTAGTTCATCGAATCAGGAACCAGTTACAATTACCGAACCTACAATTTCGATGGAACACTTTGAAAGTCCTGTGGAGGAGAACAATGAAGTTCCTATTAGGAGCAAGAGACAGAGGACGGCAAAGTCCTTTGGTGATGATTTTCTTGTGTACCTCATAGATGACACTCCCAGTTCTATTTGAGAGGCCTATGCATCTGAAGATGCTGAATACTGGAAGGAAGCGGTTCGTAGCGAGATGGATTCCATCTTGGCGAATGAAACTTGGGAGATAACTGATCGTCCTTATGGGTGCAAACCTATAGGATGCAAATGGGTATTCAAGAAGAAGCTTAGGCCGGATGGTACTATTGAAAAGTACAAGGCTCAGCTCGTGGCTAAGGGTTATACCCAAAAGGAAGGTGAAGACTTCTTTGACACTTACTCACCTGTGGCTTGACTAACCACTATTCGAGTTCTACTTTCACTAGCTGCCTCGCATGGTCTTCTCGTTCATCAAATGGATGTTAAGACTGCTTTCCTAAATGGAGAGTTGGACGAGGAAATTTATATGGAACAACTGGATGGGTTTGTACTAGATGGTCAGGAAGGGAAAGTGTGCAAGTTGCTGAAGTCTTTGTATGGACTTAAGCAAGCACCCAAACAGTGGCATGAGAAGTTTGAAAGAACTTTAACAGCTGCAGGCTTTGTTGTGAACGAAGCTGACAAATGTGTGTACTATCGCCATGCTGGGGGCGAGGGAGTTATCCTGTGCTTGTATGTTGATGACATACTGATTTTCGGAACCAATCTGAATGTTATTAAGGAGGTCAAGGATTTCCTATCTCGTTATTTTGAGATGAAGGATTTAGGAGTGGCTGATGTCATTCTGAACATCAAGTTGTTGAGAAATGATGATGGTGGGATTACATTGCTTCAATCTCACTATGTGGAAAAGATCTTGAGTCGCTTTGGCTATAGTGACTGCAAGCCCTCTCCAACACCATATGATGCTAGTGTGTTGCTTCGAAAGAATCGAAGAATTGCTAGAGACCAATTGAAGTATTCTCAGATTATTGGCTCGCTTATGTACTTAGCCAGTGCTACAAGACTTGACATCTCTTTTGCTGTTAGCAAACTGAGTCGGTTTGTTTCAAAACTAGGAGATGTGCGTTGGAAAGCTCTAGAAAGAGTTTTGCGTTATTTGAAAGGCACTGCAAAGTATGGAATTCACTACACCGGGCATCCAAAGGTGCTTGAAGGGTATAGTGACTCAAACTGGATCTCAGATGCTGATGAGATAAAGGCCACGAGCGGTTATGTATTCACTCATGGAGGTGGCGCTGTTTCTTGGAAGTCTTGCAAGTAGACCATCTTAACGAGGTCAACAATGGAAGCAGAACTCACAACACTAGATACAGCTATGGTTGAAGTAGATTGGCTTCGCCGGCTCTTGAATGACTTGCCGGTTGTTGAGAAACCTGTACCGGGTGTCCTTATGAACTGCGACAATCAAACTGTGATCACGAAAGTGAGCAGCTCAAAGGATAACATGAAGTCATCAAGACACGTTCAGAGAAGGTTAAAGTCTATCAGGAAAATGAAAAACTCCGGAGTTATTGCGTTGGATTATATTCAAACTTCTAAAAATCTGGCAGATCCTTTTACCAAGGGTCTATCACGTAATGTGATAGATAATGTATCGAGGGAGATGGGTATGAGACCCACAATATGAGTTGTTCACAATGGTAACCTATTCTTTGTGATCGGAGATCCCGTGAATTAGATGTGGAAGACAAGCTGTTGGTCAACTGAGAGGAGAGTATCCTTACTATTCACAATACCACTCCATGAAGATGCAATACTCTCCTAATCTACATGGCAGGTTGATGTATATCTTAATGTGTTCTAAGTGGCTTATTTAAGCAGAGATGTTATCCTGCAGAACATCTTTTGAAGAACACACCTATATAAGTCTGATTGTCAAACGTCGCAATCTATGAGAGTAGGGTTCTCTCTAGTAAACTCATGAAAGGTCACGGAGTATGACGCATAAGCTCCACCCGCGGGAAGATCCACGGTAGCCACGTATCGGTCAAGGCTTTATGTGAAGCTAGATTCGCAGAAAACTTGTAGTTCAAGGCCCAGTCCAATGTTCAAGTTGCTTACTAGTGTAGCATAGAGTTCTAGGTGGAAGTTCAACTTAATAGTCTCCACTGCAGTACCGGTATATAAAACAGTGTTTTGGAACCAAAGGCAAATTTCTGTGTGCCTCTGGGATCTGGTGGGGGATTCCTGGAATTTAGTCTATTTTGGGCAGCCCAATAACTATTTCAGAAATTCCTAATAAATCCTAGAGGCCCACTTAGCCCATTTGTGCAAGGCAAGGGATACTACTAAAGTTTAGTCCCACATTGCTAGTTTAGTGGGAGTTGGACCTCCTTATAAGGGAGGTTCTTTCCCCACTTGTACGAGCATGAGAACAAGAGGGATATTCACGCGCACTCCTCCTCCGCCGCCCGCCTCGCCACGCCCCGCCACGCCACGCCACGCCTCGCCTCGTCACGATGCGCCGCGGGTTGCGGGTTGCGGGAATGAGCCGAGCCGATATCTACATTTTTGCCACGCACGACGGGTATACAAAAGGTCACATGGGAGTTGAAACGTTTTCTGTAGGGGACACTGAATTCGAACAGCGCGCCTCTTCGGCCGATGCCTGTTCGCTTTGTCTCCCTTCGTTGCTTCGCGTCCTTCTCCTGTGCCTATATAAGAGAGGTCAGAGAGACACAACAAAAGCTCTTCTTCCTCTCGCAACAAAGTTCCGTCCACTGCGCTACTGCTACATTCTTCCCCATCCCGTCTTACGGCGTGCACCGCAGGTCGGGACAGTAGGCCTTCGAAACCGCACATTTTGAGTCCTGTACAGGAGAAGGGTGATAAGGCTTTTGGGGAGCGCTCAGCGCGACTACTGGCTGCTTCATCACGGATGATCCGGTCGGCGACGACTACTTCCCTGACGACGAGTTCTTCCCCGACATCCATGACCTCCTCGACGACATGGCAGGCGAGGACACCGACCCCAAGTCCAGCGCTTCTGCTACTGCTATCCCGTACGTGTTCTTGCCTTTCCTGTTAGAGGTTCTGCCGCAGTTCCTTGTTCTAGTCCTTGTCCTACACATGATAGGTTCTACTTCATATATGCTACTTGCTATACTGTCTGCTTTAGATATGATAGGCTACGGTTCATATATGCAGAAGCTATTCACCTTCTCTCTGTCAGAACGCATGACTTGTTTTATCTCTACTATATTAGTCATGCTTTATCTAGTATTTCTGTTAATAAAATCATTTGGTAAATTGCTCATATTTCCAACATATACTATTTCATGCCTTTACTCACAAACAATAAAGAGAAAAGAGCACCTCGAAGTCACAGAATAATCAAAATTAAATCACCACAAGTGTTCATTTGAAAGCAAGCATAATGACAGAAGAGAGTAGGAGGGAAAGCAAGAATGGAGTGGCCTGAAATTGCACGCAAGATATTGAGAAGTGAAAAAAATACCGCGTTGTTAAAGAATTATCATAACAGAGCAGTCTGGGACCTGGATGATTACCCAGTCGAAATCAACTTGATATTCAATTGTCTTGTACTAATCAAATATTTGCACACGTGTACTTGGAGAAGCGTCGCTATTGTGCAATCATGGCCATGACAACACAATAGACAGAGTTGAAAGAGCAAACAAAACATTTATGTTTATGAATTCATTGGTTCATATCTCATGGATCAATAAGAGGGTGCTACAAAAGCAGGTTTTTTTCTGAGAAATTAGTAATGCCA
>NC_041384.1:739775500-739778642 GCF_002162155.2 Triticum dicoccoides
GCGCTCGCGCATAGGCCTTGTCCCCCTTTCTCTCTTGTCCCAGAGCTACCCTACCACAACCCCCGCTCTCTGGCCTCGCTGCTGCCAGTCTCTCGCCTCGCCGCCGCCCCCCGCCACCATGCCGCCGCGCCGCCGAGGTGGGATAAGGGCTCTGGGAGCTTCGAACTTCCGCAGAGTCCGCGCGCGCCCCTCCATGATCTGGTTTGGCGAGAATCGCGTCATCAGCATCGGCACCTTCGACACTGCCGAGGAGGCTGCCCGCGCGTACGATGTGGCGACGTGGCACCTCCAGTGGCCTCGTCGGGAGATGAACTTCCCTGAGGTGTCGACGAGCGAGGGGGCGCAGGATCTCGCGCCTCTCCCGTGACTTTTCACCGACGAGGAACGTCGCGACAACCGGAGGCGGCAGCGTCGCCTCGCCATCGCCGAGATGGATGAGGAAGCCATGGCGTAGTGGCGCGAACACTTCCCGCATGACATCATCGATGAGCGGCTATTCTACCAGCAAAGGAGGGCGGAGAGGGAGGGGAGGAGGGCAGAGCGAGCCGCCTATCACGAGGACAAGCGTGCGCGGAAGCGCGCCGCTCAATTCAACCTGAAGCTAGCAGAAGCGCCGTCCTGGGACACCGAGGACGAGCGGTATCTTGACGCCTACATTCAGACGTCGGAGGAGGACATCACCGAGTCGGAGTCGGAGTAGTTGATCTTTTTATGTATGCTATGCTATGGACTATTTGTTGTATCGAGTTGTAGCCGAATGTGTATGTATCTGATGACCCACAAGTATAGGAGATCTATCTTAGTCCTTTCGATAAGTAAGAACATCGAACCCAACGAGGAGAAGAAGGAAATGATAAGCGGTTTCCAGCAAGGTATTCTCTGCAAGTACTAAAATAAGTGGTAACAGATAGTTTTGTGATAGGATAATTTGTAACGAGCAACAAGTAACAAAAGTAAATAAAATGCAGCAAGGTGGCACAATCCTTTTTTTAGCAAAGGACAAGCCTGGACAAACTTTTATATAGAGAAAAGCGCTCCTGAAGACACATGGGAATATCGTCAAGCTAGTTTTCATCATGCTCATATGATTCGCGTTCGGTACTTTGATAATTTGGTATGTGGGTGGACCGGTGCTTGGGTACTGTCCTTACTTGGACAAAAATCCCACTTATGATTAACCTCTATTGCAAGCATCAGCAACTACAACAAAAGTATTAAGGTAAACCTAACCATAGCATGAAACATATGGATCCAAATCAGCCCCTTACGAAGCACCGCATAAAGTAGGGTTTAAGCTTCTGTCACTCTGGCAACCCATCATCTACTTATTACTTCCCAATGCCTTCCTCTAGGCCCAAATAATGTTGAAGTGTTATGTAGTCGACATTCACATAACACCACTAGAGAGGAGACTTCTAATAGCAAGACTACTAATAGCAAGACTTCTCCCATGTCCTCAAGAACAAACGTAACTACTCACAAAGAATAAACATGTTCATAATCAGAGGGGTATTAATATGCATATAGGATCTGAACATATGATCTTCCACCAAATAAACGAAATAGCATCAACTACAAGAAGTAATTAACACTACTAGCAACCTACTAGCACCAATCCTGGACTTGGAGACAAGAATTGGATACAAGAGATGAACTAGGGTTTTGAGAGGAGATGGTGCTGATGAAGATGTTGATGGAGATTGCCCTCTCCCGATGAGAGGAGCGTTGATGATGACGATGGCGATGATTTCCCCCTCCCAGAGGGAAGTTTCCCCGGCAGAACAGCTCCGCCAGAGCCCTAGATTGGTTACGCCAAGGTTCCGCCTCGTGGCGATGGAGTTTCGTCCGAGAAGATGGCTTATGATTTTTTTTCCATCGAAAGACTTCATATAGCAGAAGATGGCTACCGGAGGGCCACCAGGGGGCCCATGAGGTAGGGGGCGTGCCCCCACCCTCGTGGGCAGGGTGTGGCCCCCCTGGTGAACTTCTTCGGCTAAGTATTTTTTATATATTCTCAAAATGCCTTTCATGAAGTTTCGGGACTTTTGGAGCTGTGCAGAATAGGTCTCTAATATTTGCTCCTTTTCTAGCTCAGAATCCCAGCTGTCGGCATTCTTCCTCTTTATGTAAACCTTGTAAAATAAGAGAGAATAGACATAAGTATTGTGACATAATGTGTAATAACAGCCCATAATGCAATAAATATCGATATAAAAGCATGATGCAAAATGGACATATCAACTCCCCCAAGCTTAGACCTCGTTTGTCCTCAAGCGAAAGCTGAAATCGAAAAATATGTCCACATGTTTAGAGATAGAGGTGTCAATAAAAATAAAAATATAAACATGAGGGCATCATGATCATTCTTAGAACAACGGCTTATATAATTCTTGTCATATGATTTCTTATGCTAGAGTAATAATTCAATCACAATTTCAAGTATGAATTGTAAACTTCATTGAAAACTAACAAACTATAATCTCAGTCATTGGAGCAATAGCAATTTATCGTAACATAGGAAAGAGTCAATGTATAAGAGCTTTTCAGCAAGTCCACATACTCAACTATCATATAGTCTTTCACAATTGCTGACACTCACGCAATACTTATGGGTATGGAGTTTTAATCGGACACAGAGAAAGATAGGGGCTTATAGTTTTGCCTCCCAACGTTTTACCTCAAGGATAATGTCAACAATAATAGTTCATGAAAACTCACATCCAATTAGCCATATATACCAGGATCTTTCCAACATACTGTGCTTGCCAAAGGACAAAATGTAAAAAGGAAAGGTGAAGATCACCATGACCCTTATGCAGGGTACACTAGTAGAAAAGGGGGCTTTGGTCCAGGCCGGGTAAGCCCATTAGTCCCGGTTCAGTCCAGAACCGGGACCAATGGGTGCATTTATCCCAGTTCGTGCGGCTAAGGCATTAGTCCCGGTTCACCTGGGCCCTTTAGTCCCGGTTCGTGCCACGAACCGGGACTAAAGGGTGCGATGCCCATTAGTCCCGGTTGGTGGCACCAACCGGTACTAAAGGTTAGAACTTTAGTCCCGATTGGTGCCACCAACCGGGACTAATGGGCTTTGAGGCATTAGTACCGGTTCATGGCACGAACCAGTACTAAAGGTCCCATTTTC
>NC_041384.1:739779037-739779805 GCF_002162155.2 Triticum dicoccoides
CCCCCCCCCCTGGACCGCCTTTTCAGTTTTAGAAAAAACAAAAGAAAATGATGGAAATGTCAATAAAAATAAAATAAAATAAAATAAGTTTCCCATGTGATATGTGGTCTAGTTGTTGGGAAAATTTACAAATATGAATTTCGACTTTATTTACAAAATCTCTCTGGAATTTGTAAAATGGGCATAACTTTTGCATACGAACTTGGATTAAAAAGTTTTTTAATATGAAAAATCATCTACTCGAAAAGTTACATCCGATGGAGACGGCCTATGGCCTGTTTGCAAATTTGTAGAATCCTCAAATTCCAAAAGGAAAAAAAGTTATGCTCAAATTTCAGTTTTTTTTTAATTTTCAGTAAATCTGGTCAAACTATGGTCAAACTACTTATTCAATAAGTATTAGTGTTACTAAATAATTATTCAAGAATATTAGTGTTATTAAATAATTATTTCACCTTTTTTGAATTTTGGTCAAATCTGGTCAAACTATGGTCAAACTGTGGTCAAACAATTTTTAAACTACTTATTCAAGAAATATTAGTGTTACTAAAAAATTATTGTTTTTTAGAACAATAGTTTCAAACTCAAACAGTGAAATATGTGACTTCATGCTCAAGCTAAATTCCTGAGGGTTAATAGGATTGGCATCTTACTATTGTCAGGAAAACAACAAGTGCAGACTTGGAAATGAGGGAGAATAGAACCCGGAAGTTAAGCGTGCTCAGGCTGGAGTAGTGAGAGGATGGGTGACCGTTCGGGAAGTTAGAT
>NC_041384.1:739780846-739783658 GCF_002162155.2 Triticum dicoccoides
GTACTTGTGCCTCCAAATACCCTTAAACCAGTTTTGCCATGAGAGTCCACTATACCTACCTATGGATTGAGTAAGATCCTCCAAGTAAGTTGTTACTCAATCCATAGGTAGGTATAGTGGACTCTCATGGCAAAACTGGTTTAAGGGTATTTGGAGGCACAAGTACTATCTCTACTTGGTGCGATGAATTTGGCTAGCATGAGGGGGAAAGGCAAGCTCAACCATGTTGGATGATCCATGATAATATAATTTATATCAGATGTAAGAAAACATAACCCATTACGTTGTCTTCCTTGTCCAACGTCAACTCTTTAGCATGTCATATTTTAATGAGTGCTCACAATCATAAAAGATGTCCAAGATATTATATCTATATGTGAAAACCTCTCTTTCTTTATTACTTCCTATTAATTGCAACGATGACCGAAACTATGTTTGTCAACTCTCAATAACTTTTATTCATCATACTCTTTCTATGTGAGCTCATTACTCTCCATGAGATCCATATAATCTCTTTGTTTCATTTTATTTCTTTCTCTTTTCTTTTATTCATTTAGGATCATGGCAAAATAATCAAGCCCTTTACTCAGCACTAATCTTTATTATATAGCTCATGGACTCGATTACATAGAAGGATTATAAAGCAAAACTCACAACTAGATCTTACTAAGACTTTTATTCTACTAGATCAAAAATATTATCAAAAGGATCGAACTAAGAAAAATGGTAAAGGTAAAAGTGACGGTGATACGATACTGGGGCACTCCTCCAAGCTTGGCAGTTGCCAAGGGGAGTGCCCATACCAGATACTGAATTCTTCTTTGTTGGTGAAGAAGGTGATGGTTTTGTTGATGGCGTAGGCTTGTCGTCCTTCTTCCACGGCATGGGCTCACCATCATAGAAGGATGATCGAGTCTCCTGAAACCTCAAATCTGCAGCCAAACTCATCCTCTTGAATCTATATTCATACTCACAGTTTTGATTTTGCAGGTCATAGATCTGGGCTTGGAGGTGTTCGTTTTTCTCATGAAGCTTGAAGATGGCCTCCCCAATGTCCTTGACGTCCAGCTTGTGGTTGTTGGTGAACTCCGTGATCATAATGTGATTGGAATCGAGTCCACGCTCCACCATCTCCTGACACTTGAAAACTTCTTGCTTCAATGCCTCGAGCCTTGCCTCCGTGCTTCCGGTCTTCCTTGGTCCCTCAGCATCGCGGATGTGCAACAACCCCTCACGCATCTCAATGGCTTGAGGGTGTTGCAGCACTTCTGCGAGGTAGGTGTTGATGACCTTCTCGAAGAACTGGTCTTTGGGGGCGCTTGAAGACGACATGACGACCTGGATCTATCAGAAAAACAGCTCGAAACAAAAAATAGGAGATTTTTGCATGATACGGGAGTCAAAACCTCCAGGAGATTATATAATGAATTTTTACCGACCAAAATACGTGTCGTGTACGAAAACGGAGTCCGGAAAGCCCACCAGGTAGGGGGGCGCGCCCGGTAGGGTAGGGCGCGCCCTCCACCCTCGTGGAGCCCTTGTGTCCTTCCCGGATTGCTTCTTATTTTTCTATTTTTCTAAATATTCCAAAACGGAGAAATATTGCCTTAAAAACTGTTTTGGAGTCGGTTTACTTACCGTACCACATACCTATTCCTTTTCGGAGTCTGAAACGTTCCTGAAAGTGTCCCTTATGTATTCTTCCAGGGTTACGGTTTCAATAACATTGGTTTCAACATTTATGGGATTACCTGAGATATAATGTTTGATTCTTTGACCGTTCACCACCTTCGGATTTGTGCCTTCGAAATTGTTGATTTTTATGGCACTGGAACGATAGACCTCCTCGATAACGTACTGACCTTCCCATTTAGAGAGAAGTTTTCCTGCAAAAAATCTTAAACGAGAGTTGTATAGCAATACATAATCACCTACATTAAACTCACACTTTTGTATCCTTTTATCATGCCATCTTTTAACTTTTTCTTTAAACAACTTGGCATTTTCATAGGCTTGGGTTCTCCATTCATCGAGTGAGCTAATATCAAATAACCTCTTCTCACCGGCAAGTTTAAAATCATAATTGAGCTCTTTAATAGCCCAATATGCCTTATGTTCTAGTTCGAGAGGTAAGTGACATGCTTTTCCATAAACCATTTTATACGGAGACATACCCATAGGATTTTTATATGCGGTTCTATAAGCCCATAATGCATCATCAAGTTTCTTGGACCAATTCTTTCTAGACCTATTAACAGTCTTTTGCAAAATTAATTTGAGCTCTCTATTACTCAATTCTACTTGACCACTAGACTGAGAGCGATAAGGGGATGCAATTCTATGGCTAACATCATACTTAGCAAGCATTTTACGGAAAGCACCATGAATAAAATGTGAACCACCATCAGTCATTAAATATCTAGGGACTCCAAACCTTGGAAAAATAACTTCTTTAAGCATTTTAATAGAAGTATTATGATCAGCACTACTAGTTAGAATAGCTTCTACCCACTTAGTAATGTAATCAACAGCAACTAAAATATGTGTATATCCATTAGAGGAAGGAAAAGGCCCCATATAGTCAAAGCCCCAAACATCAAATGGTTCAATAATGAGTGAATAGTTCATAGGCATTTCTTGACGTCTACTAATATTACCAATTCTTTGACATTCATCACAAGATAAGACAAACTTACGGGCATCCTTAAAGAGAGTAGGCCAATAAAAACCAGATTGCAATACCTTATGTGCAGTTCTATCTCCAGCATGGTGTCCTCCATAAGCTTCGGAGTGACACTTGCGTAGGATCTGT
>NC_041384.1:739787848-739788522 GCF_002162155.2 Triticum dicoccoides
AAATCATCTAACTTCCCGAACGGTCACCCATCCTCTCAGTACTCCAGCCTGAGCACGCTTAACTTCCGGGTTCTATTCTCCCTCGTTTCCAAGTCTGCACTTGTTGTTTTCCTGACAATAGTAAGATGCCAATCCTATTAACCCTCAGGAATTTAGCTTGAGCATGAAGTCACATATTTCACTGTTTGAGTTTGAAACTATTGTTCTAAAAAACAATAATTTTTTAGTAACACTAATATTTCTTGAATAAGTAGTTTGACCATTGTTTGACCACAGTTTGACCATAGTTTGACCAGATTTGACCAAAATTCAAAAAAGGTGAAATTACTATTTAATAACACTAATATTCTTGAATAATTATTTAGTAACACTAATACTTCTTGAATAAGTAGTTTGACCATAGTTTGACCAGATTTACTGAAAATTAAAAAAAAACTGAAATTTGAGCATAACTTTTTTTCCTTTTGGAATTTGAGGATTCTACAAATTTGCAAACAGGCCATAGGCCGTCTCCATCGGATGTAACTTTTCGAGTAGATGACTTTTGTAAATAAAGTCAAAATTCATATTTGTAAATTTTCCCAACAACTAGACCACATATCACATGGGAAACTTATTTTATTTTATTTTATTTTTATTGACATTTCCATCATTTTCTTTTGTTTTTTCTAAAA
>NC_041384.1:739788568-739790338 GCF_002162155.2 Triticum dicoccoides
GAAAATGGGACCTTTAGTACTCGTTCGTGCCATGAACCGGTACTAATGCCTCAAAGCCCATTAGTCCCGGTTGGTGGCACCAATCGGGACTAAAGTTCTAACCTTTAGTACCGGTTGGTGCCACCAACCGGGACCAATGGGCATCGCACCCTTTAGTCCCGGTTCGTGGCACGAACCGGGACTAAAGGGCCCAGGTGAACCGGGACTAATGCCTTAGCCGCACGAACCGGGATAAATGCACCCATTGGTCCCGGTTCTGGACTGAACCGGGACTAATGGGTTTACCCGGCCTGGACCAAAGCCCCCTTTTCTACTAGTGTACCCTGCATAAGGGTCATGGTGATCTTCACCTTTCCTTTTTACATTTTGTCCTTTGGCAAGCACAGTATGTTGGAAAGATCCTTGTATATATGGCTAATTGGATGTGAGTTTTCATGAACTATTATTGTTGACATTATCCTTGAGGTAAAACGTTGGGAGGCAAAACTATAAGCCCCTATCTTTCTCTGTGTCCGATTAAAACTCCATACCCATAAGTATTGCGTGAGTGTTAGCAATTGTGAAAGACTATATGATAGTTGAGTATGTGGACTTGCTGAAAAGCTCTTATACATTGACTCTTTCCTATGTTACGATAAATTGCAATTGCTCCAATGACTAAGATTATAGTTTGTTAGTTTTCAATGAAGTTTACGATTCATACTTGAAATTGTGATTGAATTATTACTCTAGCATAAGAAATCATATGACAAGAATTATATAAGCCGCTGTTCTAAGAATGATCATGATGCCCTCATGTTTATATTTTTATTTTTATCGACACCTCTATCTCTAAACATGTGGACATATTTTTCGATTTCGGCTTTCGCTTGAGGACAAACGAGGTCTAAGCTTGGGGGAGTTGATATGTCCATTTTGCATCATGCTTTTATATCGATATTTATTGCATTATGGGCTGTTATTACACATTATGTCACAATACTTATGTCTATTCTCTCTTATTTTACAAGGTTTACATAAAGAGGAAGAATGCCGGCAGCTGGGATTCCGAGCTAGAAAAGGAGCAAATATTAGAGACCTATTCTGCACAGCTCCAAAAGTCCCGAAACTTCATGAAAGACGTTTTCAGAATATATAAAAAATACTTAGCGGAAGAACTTCACCAGGGAGGCCACACCCTGCCCACGTGGGTGGGGGCGCGCCCCCTACCTCGTGGGCCCCCTGGTGGCCCTCCGGTAGCCATCTTCTGCTATATGAAGTCTTTCGATGGAAAAAAAATCATAAGCCATCTTCTCGGACGAAACTCCATCGCCACGAGGCGGAACCTTGGCATAACCAATCTAGGGCTCTGGCGGAGCTGTTTTGCCGGGGAAACTTCCCTCTGGGAGGGGGAAATCATCGCCATCGTCATCGTCAACGCTCCTCTCATCGGGAGAGGGCAATCTCCATCAACATCTTCATCAGCACCATCTCCTCTCAAAACCCTAGTTCATCTCTTGTATCCAATTCTTGTCTCCAAGTCCGGGATTGGTGCTAGTAGGTTGCTAGTAGTGTTAATTACTTCTTGTAGTTGATGCTATTTGGTTTATTTGGTGGAAGATCATATGTTCAGATCCTATATGCATATTAATACCCCTCTGATTATGAACATGTTTATGCTTTGTGAGTAGTTACGTTTGTTCTTGAGGACATGGGAGAAGTCTTGCTATTAGTAGTCATGTGAATTTGGTATTCGTTCGATATTTTGATGAGATGTATGTTGTCTCTCCT
>NC_041384.1:740034420-740037019 GCF_002162155.2 Triticum dicoccoides
TGAGCATAGTTATGAGAAGGTATGATCATGTATATAGGCATCAAGTCCGAGACAAGTAGACCGAAACGATTCTGCATCTACTACTATTACTCCACTCATCGACCACTATCCAGCATGCATCTAGAGTATTAAGTTAAAAACAGAGTAACGCCTTAAGCAAGATGGCATGATGTAGAGGGATAGTTTCATGCAATATGATAAAAACCCCATCATGTTATCCTCGATGGCAACAATACAATATGTGCCTTGCTGTCCCTTCTGTCACTGGGAAAGGACACCGCAAGATTGAACCCAAAGCTAAGCACTTCTCCCATGGCAAGAACAACCAATCTAGTAGGCCAAACCAAACTGATAATTCGAAGAGACTTGCAAAGATAACCAATCATACATAAAAGAATTCAGAGAAGATTCAAATATTATTCATAGATAGACTTGATCATAAACCCACAATTCATCATTCTCAACAAACACACCGCAAAAAGAAGATTACATCAAATAAATCTCCACGAGAGAGGGGGAGTGTCGGTGTCAAAACCGGCGGATCTTGTGTAGGGGGTCCCGAACTATGCGTCTAAGGCGGATGGTAACAGGAGGCAGGGGACACGATGTTTTACCCAGGTTCGGGCCCTCTTGATGGAGGTAAAACCCTACGTCCTTCTTGATTTATTCTTGATGATATGAGTATTACAAGAGTTGATCTACCACGAGATCGGAGAGGCTAAACCCTAGAAGCTAGCCTATGGTATGATGGTATGTTATCCTACAGACTAAAACCCTTCGGTTTATATAGACACCGGAGGGGGCTAGGGTTACACAAGGTCGGTTACAAAGGAGGAGATATCCATATCCGTACTGCCTAGCTTGCCTTCCACGCCAAGTAGAGTCCCATCCGGACACGAGACGAAGTCTTCGATCTTGTATCTTCATAGTCCAACAGTCCAGCCAAAGGATATAGTCCGGCTATCCGGAGACCCCCTAATCCAGGACTCCCTCAGTAGCCCCTGAACCAGGCTTCAATGACGATGAGTCCGGCGCTTGTGTTGTCTTCGGCATTGCAAGGCGGGTTCCTCTCCAATTTTCGAGTGTTCATAAGTAGTGTCTGTTGGGTAACGTAGTAATTTCAAAAAAATTCCTACGCACACGCAAGATCATGGTGATGCATAGCAACGAGAGGGGGAGAGTGTGATCTACGTACCCTTGTAGATCGACAACGGAAGCATTAACTTGGTTGATGTAGTCGTACGTCTCCACGGCCCGACCGATCAAGCACCGAAACTATGGCACCTCCGAGTTCTAGCACACGTTCAGCTCGATGACGATCCCCGGACTCCGATCCAGCAAAGTGTCGGGGAAGAGTTCCGTCAGCACGACAACGTGGTGACGATCTTGATGTACTACCGTCGCAGGGCTTCGCCTAAGCACCGCTACAATATTATCGAGGACTATGGTGGAAGGGGGCACCGCACACGGCTAAGAATATGATCACGTGGATCAACTTGTGTCTCTAGGGGTGCCCCGTGCCTCCGTATATAAAGGCTCAAAGGGGGGGCTGGCCGGCCAAGAGGTGGCGCGCCAGGAGGAGTCCTACTCCTTCCGGGAGTAGGACTCCCCCCCTTTCCTAGTTGGAATAGGATTCGCGGAGGGGGAAAGAGGAGAGAGAGGAGGAAGGGGGGTCGGCCCCCTCTCCTTGTCCTATTCAGACCAAAGGGGGGAGGGGCGCGCGGCCCATCTCTGGCCACCTCTCCTCTCTTCCACTAAGGCCCACTAAGGCCCATATACCTCCTGGGGGGTTCCGGTAACCTCCCGGTAATCCGGTTAAATCCCGATTTCACCCGGAACGCTTCCAATATCCAAATATAGGCTTCCAATATATCAATCTTTATGTCTCGACCATTTCGAGACTCCTCGTCATGTCCGTGATCACATCCGGGACTCCGAACAAACTTCGGTACATCAAAATGCATAAACTCATAATATAACTGTCATCGTAACCTTAAGCGTGCGGACCCTACGGGTTCGAGAACAATGTAGACATGACCGAGACACGTCTCCGGTCAATAACCAATAGCGGAACCTGGATGCTCATATTGGCTCCTACATATTCTACGAAGATCTTTTATCGGTCAGACCGCATAACAACATACGTTGTTCCCTTTGTCATTGGTATGTTACTTGCCCGAGATTCGATCGTCGGTATCCAATACCTAGTTCAATCTCATTACCGGCAAGTCTCTTTACTCGTTCCGTAATACATCATCCCGCAACTAACTCATTAGTTGCAATGCTTGCAAGGCTTCAGTGATGTGCATTACTGAGAGGGCCCAGAGATACCTCTCCGACAATCGGAGTGACAAATCCTAATCTCGAAATACGCCAACCCAACATGTACCTTTGGAGACACCTGTAGAGCACCTTTATAATCACCCAGTTACGTTGTGACGTTTGGTAGCACACAAAGTGTTCCTCCGGCAAACGGGAGTTGCATAATCTCATAGTCATAGGAACATGTATAAGTCATGAAGAAAGCAATAGCAACATACTAAACGATCGGGTGCTAAGCTAATGGAATGGGTCATGTCAATCAGATCATTCACCTAAT
>NC_041384.1:740040398-740046596 GCF_002162155.2 Triticum dicoccoides
ATTCTAAGCCATTAAGCATGGTGCACTAAACTATCAAGTAGTCATCATTTTGAGCTAGCCAAACGTTCATAACGTCTACATCTGCTCCTGCAATAGGTCTGTCACCTAGCGGTGCATCAAGGACATAATTCTTCTGTGCAGCAATGAGGATAAACCTCAGATCACGGATCCAATCCGCATCATTGCTACTAACATCTTTCAACACAATTTTCTCTAGGAACATATCAAAATAAACATAGGGAAGCAACAACGCGAGCTATTGATCTACAACATGATTTGCAAAATACTACCGAGACTAAGTTCATGATAAATTTAAGTTCAATTTAATCATATTACTTAAGAACTCCCACTTAGATAGACATCCCTCTAATCCTCTAAGTGATCACGTGATCCAAATCAACTAAACCATGTCCGATCATCACGTGAGATGGAGCAGTTTCATTGGTGAACATCACTATGTTGATCATATCTACTATATGATTCACGCTCGACCTTTCAGTCTCCGTGTTCCAAGGCCATATTTGTATATGCTTGGCTCGTCAAGTATAACCTGAGTATTCCGCGTGTGCAACTATTTTGCACCCGTTGTATTTGAACGTAGAGCCTATCACACCCGATCATCACGTGGTGTCTCAGCACGAAGAACTTTCGCAATGGTGCATACTCAGGAGAACACTTCTTGATAATTAGTGAGAGATCATCTTATAATGCTACCGTCAATCAAAGCAAGATAAGATGCATAAAAGATAAACATCACATGCAATCAATATAAGTGATATGATATGGCCATCATCATCTTGTGCTTGTGATCTCCATATTCGAAGCACCGTCGTGATCACCATCGTCACCGGTGCGACACCTTGATCTCCATCATAGCATCGTTGTCGTCTCGCCAATCTTATGCTTCCACGACTATCGCTACCGCTTAGTGATAAAGTAAAGCATTACAGCGTGATTGCATTGCATACAATAAAGCGACAACCATATGGCTCCTGCCAGTTGCCGATAACTCGGTTACAAAACATGATCATCTCATACAATAAAATTTAGTATCATGTCTTGACCATATCACATCACAACATGCCCTGCAAAAACAAGTTAGACGTCCTCTACTTTGTTGTTGCAAGTTTTACGTGGCTGCTACGGGCTTAAGCAATAACCAATCTTACCTACGCATCAAAACCACAACGATAGTTTGTCAAGTTGGTGCTATTTTAACCTTCACAAGGACCGGGCGTAGCCACACTCGGTTCAACTAAAGTTGGAGAAACTGTCACCCGCTAGCCACCTTTGTGCAAAGCACGTCGGGAGAACCGGTCTCGCGTAAGCGTACGCGTAATGTCGGTCCGGGCCTCTTCGTCCAACAATACCGCCGAACCAAAGTATGACATGCTGGTAAGTAGTATGACTTATATCGCCCACAACTCACTTGTGTTCTACTCGTGCATATAACATCAACATATAAAACCTAGGCTCGGATGCCACTGTGGGTAACGTAGTAATTTCAAAAAAATTCCTACGCACACGCAAGATCATGGTGATGCATAGCAACGAGAGGGGGAGAGTGTGATCTACGTACCCTTGTAGATCGACAACGGAAGCGTTAACTTGGTTGATGTAGTCGTACGTCTCCATGGCCCGACCGATCAAGCACCGAAACTACGGCACCTCCGAGTTCTAGCACACGTTCAGCTCGATGACGATCCCCGGACTCTGATCCAGCAAAGTGTCGGGGAAGAGTTCCGTCAGCACGACAGCGTGGTGACGATCTTGATGTACTACCGTCGCAGGGCTTCGCCTAAGCACCGCTACAATATTATCGAGGACTATGGTGGAAGGGGGCACCGCACACGGCTAAGAATATGATCACGTGGATCAACTTGTGTCTCTAGGGGTGCCCCGTGCCTCCGTATATAAAGTCTCAAAGGGGGGGCTGGCCGGCCAAGAGGTGGCGCGCCAGGAGGAGTCCTACTCCTTCCGGGAGTAGGACTCCCCCCCTTTCCTAGTTGGAATAGGATTCGCGGAGGGGGGAAAAGAGGAGAGAGAGGAGGAAGGGGGGCCGGCCCCCTCTCCTTGTCCTATTCGGACCAAAGGGGGGGCGCGGCCCATCTCTGGCCACCTCTCCTCTCTTCCACTAAGGCCCACTAAGGCCCATATACCTCCCGGGGGGTTCCGGTAACCTCCCGATAATCCGGTAAAATCCCGATTTCACCCGGAACGCTTCCGATATCCAAATATAGGCTTCCAATATATCAATCTTTATGTCTCGACCATTTCGAGACTCCTTGTCATGTCCTTGATCACATTCGGGACTGCGAACAAACTTTGGTACATCAAAATGCATAAACTCATAATATAACTGTCATCGTAACCTTAAGCGTGCGGACCCTACGGGTTCGAGAACAATGTAGACATGACCGAGACACGTCTCCGGTCAATAACCAATAGCGGAACCTGGATGCTCATATTGGTTCCTACATATTCTACGAAGATCTTTTATCGGTCAGACCGTATAACAACATACGTTGTTCCCTTTGTCATCGGTATGTTACTTGCCCGAGATTCGATCGTCGGTATCCAATACCTAGTTCAATCTCATTACCGGCAAGTCTCTTTACTCGTTCCGTAATACATCATCCCGCAACTAACTCATTAGTTGCAATGCTTGCAAGGCTTCAGTGATGTGCATTACCGAGAGGGCCCAGAGATACCTCTCCGACAATCGGAGTGACAAATCCTAATCTCGAAATACGCCAACCCAACATGTACCTTTGGAGACACCTGTAGAGCACCTTTATAATCACCCAGTTACGTTGTGACGTTTGGTAGCACACAAAGTGTTCCTCCGGCAAACGGGAGTTGCATAATCCCATAGTCATAGGAACATGTATAAGTCATGAAGAAAGCAATAGCAACATACTAAACGATCGGGTGCTAAGCTAATGGAATGGGTCATGTCAATCAGATCATTCACCTAATGATGTGATCCCGTTAATCAAATAACAACTCTTTTGTTTATGGTTAGGAAACATAACCATCTTCGATTAACGAGCTAGTCAAGTAGAGGCATACTAGTGACACTCTGTTTGTCTATGTATTCACACATGTATTATGTTTCCGGTTAATACAATTCTAGCATGAATAATAAACATTTATCATGATATAAGGAAATAAATAATAACTTTATTATTGCCTCTAGGGCATATTTCCTTCAGTCTCCCACTTGCACTAGAGTCAATAATCTAGTTCACATCGCCATGTGATTTAACAGCAATAGTTCACATCACCATGTGATTAACACCCATAGTTCACATCGATATGTGATCAACACCCAGAGGGTTTACTAGAGTCAGTAATCTAGTTCACATCACTATGTGATTAACACCCAAAGAGTACTAAGGTGTGATCATGTTTTGCTTGTGAGATAATTTTAGTCAACGGGTCTGTCACATTCAGATTCGTAAGTATTTTGCGAATTTCTATGTCAACAATGCTCTGCACGGAGCTACTCTAGCTTATTGCTCCCACTTTCAATATGTATCTAGATCGAGACTTAGGGTCATCCAGATCTGTTCAAGGGAGAGGAAGAGGAGTTCCTCCGCCTCAAGACACGGGATGGATTCTCTATGTACAACCCTCCAAGCTGGGTGAGTTGTATCTCCTTACTCCCATTCTTCCCGCATTCTTCATCGTAGGCACTCACCTTGCCATTTTCATGGCGGGAACTGCGAAAAGCCATAAGGGAGGTCAGCAGCCCATCTCCACAACCAGAGGACCCTGACCGGGCTCTCGATCCCGGACTCGAAGAAGATCCGGTCATATTCGTGGAGCTGATAGACCGGCAGTTCTATCAACTAAGCTGTGATGACGCCATGGTGGCCATTACGGCCGACTATCCCGGACTGCTTCCTGCATCGCCCGTAAGAAAAACCAAAAATCCCAACTCCAAAAACTAGGATCCCATTTTAGACACTTCACCTACCATATACATATGGTGTTTCTACAGGGAAGGCATTCGGGACGCCCTGCCGAACCCGCAGCAACTTGCCAACAAGAGGCACCGAGGCCTGGTAGGCCAAAAAGGAAGGCGGTCAGGACGGAGATGCCGGTGCAAAGGTATAACAAAAACCCCGCTCCATGGTTGTCGTCTTTCTCGAAATGTAATGACGCTCGTGTTTCTTTAACAGAAAAAACGCTCGCCGGAATATGTCCGGCAATGTTGCTAATCACGCTTCCACCAGTCGGGCGCCAGGACCAGACATAGAGGCGGAAGCCGATGTGGGGCGGGCGCAGGATAATCCTCCTACAGAGGATGCAGATAGATTATCCGCCATAAATTCAGAAGTGGAAAGCGCCATGAATGATAGGCACCGCCGGGCCGTACTCCGCGACGCTTGTTTCTCACCAGAGGCATTTGATGCCTTCAATTGTGGAGAAGCATACCTCCGTGCTGCTCAAGATGGTCTAGCAGAGCCACAGATCAGTATGTAAAGGATGTATGGGTAAGTAAATCTGGCGATTATATGTATCAGTAGCCCCTGAGACTTGAAACAGTTAGCAGAACTGATTTAAGGATCATCTTTATTGTGCAGGTTCTTATAGAGAAGAATACTCGGCTGTCACAGGAGCTGGAGGAATGCAAGGCCCAACTGCGGGCTGTTGTTGCCGCATTGAAGGAACTGAAAAAGTCCCCCGTTGGTAACATTTAAAGACTGATGGTTACCATATAGTGTGCGGCGTGGCTGCAGATCTAACAATAGATGTTGCAGACGAATCCGGAGGAAATCTGGAGGACCAGCATGTCGTGCGGCAGCTACAGGCTGGGGAACGCATGCTGACTGAGGTCAAGCGGGAGAAAAACAATCTCCAAGACGCCAATACCAAGCTAAGCGTGGAACTAAAAGACGTTCAAGCCCAGCTTGCAGACTCCGAGAAGGAGAATAAGCGGCTTCAACGTGGTATTTTCAGTAAGTGCTTGAACGAATCCTTTTTAAGGAGTTCGGCGAAGAAGCCGACTAACAGCGTTATGTCTGTAGGTATCCTGACAGGTCGTCCCGCAGAGGAAATGCCCGGGTCTGCGGGTGATCTTCTTTCTGAGCTCTCACAACTGCACGAACAAGTTCGGCAGGTGATGCAAGGTGTTTCCCAGGCCTTATGGCCATCCGTCTCCTTGCTAGAAGGCGTTGCAGAGCTTACGGAGAAGCTCAAGGGAGCATGGCGGCGCTTCCGATTATGGAAGATATCGGCCTGCCGTCAAGGTGCCAGGGAAGCCTGGGCCATGGTGAAGACGCGGTATACCAAGGCTGGCCCAAATCACATGGCCGAGGACGAACCTGTGGGGCCCGACGGGAAAGAGATTCCCGTTAGCTTAGTTTATGGGCAAGTAGAATTAGCCGCAAAGTATTCCCAACGGGATTGTAGGCTAGACCGCCTGTTGGATGGTATAGAAGAGGAATTTAGTCAGTCCGCATGACTATGTAATTAAAGTGACATGTATAATGCCTTCTAGCCAGATTGTAGATCATTTGTCATGGCGGACCTTTTCGCTTCAACCTCAGGACCCGATAGTCCGGAGTGTATCCGAATACCCGCTCAGTTATATAAGAACTGGGGTATGCGTGGAGACCAAGCATAGGGGTCATTAGTGCTTGAACAGACAAGTGCCCAACTAGTTATGTTATATTACATGGGTAGTAAGAAACATCTTCCAGGGAGAATAGTTCCGTCAAGGGTTCCTTTCCACTACTAGGGAAAACCTTATACACAGAATGTTACCAGTACAGCTTGTTAAAATGAGGCGCTGCTGCTACTTAGCAGTAGCGCGTCTGCTAGAACGGCGCTATTGTTACCCGCTTAGCAGTAGCGCGGCAGGAACAGAATGCGCTACTACTATAATTGCCACACCGTTCCCGACGTTCTAGGTATAGTAGTAGCGCCCTTCTACGAACAGCGCTACTACTACGGATTTTAGCAGCAGCGCGTTTTGCCTCCCCATGCTACTGTTAAAGCTATTTTCACCTAACCCCCCGCACGACCTGATTCCCTCTCCTCTGCTTCCTCCCCCAATTCTCCTCTACTATTCCTCGTCGCCTCCGCCTCGCTGCCATCTCCCCCGACCCCACCTCGCCGCCGTCTCCCCCGACCCCGCCTCGCCTCCGCCTCGCCGCCGTCTCCCCCGACCCCGCCTTGCCTCCGCCT
>NC_041384.1:740048043-740056731 GCF_002162155.2 Triticum dicoccoides
TTTTCCGTATGATGTCTAGTTTGTATTGCTTCTGATTATGTTGAATTGCATCTGCGTAGCTTACAACTTATACCTGCAACGATCACTTACCCATAAGACACATTTAACTTGGGACTGTGATGTAGGTTGCATCTTGCATTGTCTTCTAGCTTGTACTGCTTCTAATTTCTTGAAATGGCACTTACGACGAGACACTTTTTACCTGATAGAGTGATATTGGTTGCATGTTCATATGGTGCCTAGCTTTCGTTTCTTCTAATTTTGTTGAAATGCCTTCCGCTTACTGTTTTTTCATACATATTCCATCCTCCTATCGTACGTGTGAATATGAAATGTTGTCTTTTTTTGTATATATTCCATCCTCCTATCATGCGCTTGCCTTACATCAAAGTAGTGTTCGTCTGTATCATGCATCAACCAGTTATGCAGAGCTAATTTTATTCATCTTCTTGTGGTTTTGACTTCATAAGGCAATATCAGAAAATAGGAAGGAAAAGAGTAAGTTAGGGGATGTTGGTGGTCCTCCGCACCGACGCAAACAAAGACTCTCTAGATTTGCCACTGCTACTGCTAATGAAGTTGAAGTCCCAAGTCTACATGATGAGTTCATCTCCCGTACTCCACCAACGCAGGTTCTTACTCTAAGTTGACAGTGTGATAATTGGTTTCATGTTGCATATGTTGTCTAGCCTGTATTTCTTCTATTTTGATTAAATTGCACCTGCTGAGTTTATACATTATACATGTGCATATGACATGGCTTTCTGTGTCTAGAATACACTGCATCTATCTATCATACCATGTTCTTACATCAAAGTACTGCTGTTGTGTATCCCGCATCAGTCACTCATGATTGGACACTTTTAACATGGCAGATTCATAGTGGTTGCATCTTGCATTGATTTCTATGTTGTACTGCTTCTAATTTTTCGAATTGCCACTTATGACAAGACACTTTTAACTTGGCAGAGTAATATTGGTTGCATCTTGCATATGGTGTCTAGCTTGCATTACTTCTATTTTCTTGAAAATCCTTCTGCTTGGTTTGCACATAGTAGCTGTGAATATGTCATGTCGTCCTGTTTTTCTTACATATTCCATCCTCATACAGTTGTCTTACATCAAAGTATTGCTTGTCTATATCATGCATCAATGAGTTCTGAAGAGTGATTTTATTATTTTGTGTTGTGGGTACAGCTTGACATGGCAAAGTCAAAAAAGAGTAAGGAAAATAATATAGTAGGGAGTGATGTTACTCGTCGGGTGAAACGGAAAAGGTTCTACCGTCGAGATTCTGCTGGTACTTATAGTGCGGTAGAAGGTCCAAGTCCACCAGCTAAATCTACAAACACAGTATCACCTGCTCCACCAGCTGCAGCATCCACTTCAACTGTACCAGCATCTCAACCAGTTACTCGTTCGTTTGCTCCGGAACTGGCCAGTTTCTAAGCTGCCTTCACACCTAACACTACTTCTGAAGCATTGCTAACACAATAGGACTTGGCAAGATCAGATGAACCTCATGAGCATCAACACCAAGACGGTACCTGGCCGAGTCAAGTTGCAGTTGCATGCTCCTTTATATGTACTCTCACAGTTTGATGTACACTAACACTTTCCATATTCGTTGTTAAACTAGCACCACGGTGCAAGCGGAAACAGACATCAGGGATAATGCTTGCAGATTAACAAAATCTAAAGGAGGAAGAATGGAGATCCATTTTGAGGCAGGTTTAAAAAGGCCACGTGATGCTATAAAGTCAACCAAGTTAGTATCAGAGGCAGCCGTTAGGTGTCATGCACGTATCCTCCCAACGTGGATTCAGTACAGGAATGAGAAAGACAATACTCAGTTTAACACCTTCCTTGACCATTTATCCATAAGTAATGTTATTCATCGCAATTAGTAATATTGTCTTGCTATGTCCCATACTTTCTAGCTTCCTCCTAATAAGACTCACATTCTTTTTTCAACAGATGAGGTTCAAGTTGGATCCGAAAGATGATGCAACTAAACAAGCATGCACTCATGTTTTTCAGTCTGCTCTGCGACAGTATCGGTACCACCTTAAAAAATCTCACTTTGAAGGCAAGGCTAACAATGAAATCGCCCAAACATCTCCAGTGGAATATATTACAGATGAAGACTGGACATCCCTTGTTAAACACTGGTCTGATCCAAAGTATCACGTAGGCTATATGTATTTGATCAGACCACATATTGAACTTGTATTTATGTATGTGCCTTACAAGTGTATCTTCTTCTAGGCTAACTGTTTGAAGAACAAAATCAACCATTCTAAAGTGAAATTCCAACAGACAACAGGATCTCGTAGCTATATTGCACACTGCGAGGCTCTTGTAAATAGCTGCTACTTCCTTCTTTTTTGTGCCATATTATCGTATCTATATTGACTTGTTCCAAATACAGAGGAAAGCCTATTGATACGTCTCCGTCGTATCTACTTTTCCAAACACTTTTGCCCTTGTTTTGGACTCTAACTTGTATGATTTGAATGAAACTAACCCGGACTGACGCTGTTTTCAGCAGTATTACCATGATGTTGTTTTATGTGCAGAAAACAAAAGTTCTAGGAATGACCTGAAACTCCACGGAATATCTTACAATAAATAATAAAAAATCCTCGCCAAAGATGAAGACCAGGGGGCCCACACCCTTTCCACGAGGGTGGGGGGTGCCCCCCCTAGGGCGCGCCCCCCTACCTCGTGGTCCCCCTGGAGACTTCCCGACTCCAACTCCAACTCTATATAACTGCTTTCGGGGAGAAAAAAAATAAGAGAGAAGATTTCATCGCGTTTTACGATATGGAGCCGCCGCCAAGCCCTAAAACCTCTCGGGAGGGCTGATTTGGAGTCCGTTCGGGGCTCCGGAGAGGGGGATTCGTCGCCGTCGTCATCATCAACCATCCTCCATCACCAATTTCATGATGCTCACCGCCGTGCGTGAGTAATTCCATCATAGGCTTGCTGGACGGTGATGGATTGGATGAGATTTATCATGTAATCGAGTTAGTTTTGTTAGGGTTTGATCCCTAGTATCCACTATGTTCTGAGATTGATGTTGCTATGACTTTGCTATGCTTAATGCTTGTCACTAGGGCCCGAGTGCCATGATTTCAGATCTGAACCTATTATGTTTTCATCAATATATGAGTGTTCTTGATCCTATCTTGCAAGTCTATAGTCACCTATTATGTGTTATGATCCGTTAACCCCGAAGTGACAATAATCGGGATACTTACCGGTGATGACCGTAGTTTGAGGAGTTCATGTATTCACTATGTACTAATGCTTTGTTCCGGTTCTCTATTAAAAGGGGGCCTTAATATCCCTTAGTTTCCATTAGGACCCCGCTGCCACGGGAGGGTAGGACAAAAGATGTCATGCAAGTTCTTTTCCATAAGCACGTATGACTATATTCGGAATAAATGCCTACATTACATTAACGAATTGGAGCTAGTTCTGTGTCACCCTATGTTATGACTGTTACATGATGAACCACATCCGGCATAATTATCCATCATTGATCTGATGCCTACGAGCTTTTCATATACTGGTTTACGCTTATTTACTTTCCCGTTACTATTCTTACAATCACTACAAAATACCAAAAACATTACTTTGCTTTCATTACTCTTTTGTTACCGTTACCATCACTGTCATATTACTTTGCTACTAAACACTTTGCTGCAGATACTAAGTTTCCAGGTGTGGTTGAATTGACAACTCAGCTGCTAATACTTGAGAATATTCTTTGGCTCCCCTTGTGTCGAATCAGTAAATTTGGGTTGAATACTCTACCCTCGAAAGCTGTTGCGATCCCCTATACTTGTGGGTTATCACCCATGCGGACCAAAAAGAACCTGAATCGAATGCAGTGCAAATCTTCAAGGATTGCCACACCAGCAAGATCAAGGGCATGAGCACACCAGTTCAAGCCGCTGTGGTAAGTCCTTACTCCTACTGCCTTGAACTGATTGGTACTGTGATGTGTTCATTTAACTACTTGGTTTGCAGCCAATGTCAGTTACTCTGTTCACTTTTATTCACAGTTGTCTTAACGTATCATTTCACTTTACATTGTTTAAAAGAGATGAAGGATATTCTTTTGGTGTTGATCTGTAATCTAGTTGTTCACGTGCGCACACAATGATAAAATAGCCTATTTGTTTTATATCTGTTTGTCCATGATATGAATGATGTCATACTATGTTCATCCTACTTTAAACCATGTCTCTTTATCCTTAGATGTCAACGAATGTGAGGAAATAGACAATACAGTAGGCATGCTACATGGACATATGTTCCGAAAGTGATTTTATTATGTAGTTGGCACTACAATACATGCTAATGTATTACGGTAGTTCACCAAAATAAGTTATGTATAAATGTTTAACCTACTTTGTTTGTTTTTGTCTCATTAGTAACTTATCTGGTACACTAATCTACAAGTTCAAACTTTCAGGAAGCTATGGAACAAATGATTGAACAGCCACAACCACCTGAAGGTGACGAAGCTACTACAGGCACAATGTCACCGCTTGCTGCAGTGCGCCAGTATCTCTCCACTAACAGTGCAAAAAGCACCTTCCTGCATAATTCTGGGTTGGTTGTCAAGGTAACCTCGTCCAAATCGCCTACTGAACAAAATCTTCCTGCTAGACAGAGTGATATATCTGTGCTCCAGACACAAGTCCAATCCCTAATGGACGTTGTTTCGGAAACAAGAATAGTGGTTGAGAAATGTCGTCAAGATATGAATGGTTTTAAAACCAGACTATCAGACATTCGCTTCGTTGTTCAAGAGCAATGGCAGAAAAAATGTGTAGATCGTGCTGCTCCATCAGATTCTACAGCCTGAAACATTAGCTCTCAGGTCAACTGAACTGTGCTTCTATACATCTGATGGTGCTTTTATCTGGAAGGATTGTAAACTTTATGCCAACTGGCCTTTTGTTGTATGGTTGGAATTTATTTTGTTGTGATACAACATTTATGATGCTGCCTCAGGATGCAGTAATTATGACGATATTTTTGTATAGTGTAGGTTTATCTTAGTAATGTATTCGGCAGAAAGCTTCATAGGAGCCCAACATGCCAACATTCGTCGAGCCCATTCCACTTGGGCTAAAAACGATTACGGGCCGAAATTGGCATGTAGCCCACTAAAAATATCTAGGCCTAAATCAGCATAAGCTTTCATATTTTTCTGGTAGGCATGTGCCCATAGTGGGTCTTTAACAGGCCTAAACATAATTTGGGCCCTCAGTAAAAATAGGCCGTTTACAGGTGTAAATATCTCGAGCCCATAAAAAACATGGGCCTTTAATAGACCGAAAGTGAGCTTGGGCCCTGATTGTGCCAAATAACCCACTGGACTTAGCAGGCTGAAATGGTGGCCCATTTACGATGCGGATCTTTGACAGGTCGAAATTTGGACGGGCCGTAAATGCGCCGACCTAATACACGGGCCTTTAACAGGCCGGAACTTCGGTCGGGCTAGATTATCATCATTTTTATATGGGCCGTTAATGGGCCCGATATGACGTTGGGCCACATATGGCCCATGGTTTACGTCCGGCGTTAACAGGCCGAAAATGACAACAGGCCAAAAGTGGCCCAAAGCTATAGTGGGCCTCTAACAGTCTGAATGTCATACATGGCCGAATATGACCCAAATCCTTCACGGTCGTTTACGGGTCGAAAGTTTTGATGGCCTGTAAATGGGCCCAAATGAAGCCGGACCTTTAACAGGCCGGAAATACACCGGGCCATAAATCGGCCCAATTACTTAGCGGACTGTTAACGGGCCAGAAGTGACTATGGGCCGCGTTGATGACAAGTTTAAGACATGCCATTGACGGGACGATTTGACAGAGAATGTTGGGCCTTCAGCTGGGCCGGTCCATTATGGTCTGCAGAATCTTGTGGGCCTTTAGCTGGGCCGGCCCATTGTGGCCCGCAAAATCTTGTGGGCCTTTAGCTGGGCCGCCCATTATGGTCTGCAAAATCATGTGGGCCTTTAGCTGGGCTGGCCCATTATGGTCCGCTAAATTTTGTGGGCCTTTAACTGGGCCGGCCCATTATGGTCCGCTAAATCTTATGGGCCTTCGATTGGGCCGGCCCATTTAAACTTTGTGGGCCACTTTTGGGCCGGTCCATGTGTCAACATATCATAGGCCCATCTCGACCGTTGGATGAGTGACTCCTGTGCCAACGCGGAGTTGACGCGTGGATCCGTCAGCCAATGAGAATTTTGCACGTGGAAAATCGGCATTGGTCGTGGCTGTTAACGGGTTATCGGATCCAAAATCTGACCCGATAGCTTAACGGCGTTCCGTTACGGTGGATGCCACGTGTCGGCCACCCTTGACGAAAGCACTTCTGTGACACGCGATTTATCATCATGGAAGTGGACACTTCCGTGATGATAATTTTGGCAATGTCATGGAACACTTCTACGACAACACAGGTATGACTATCTTGATTCTGTCATAAATTTGTCATAGATGTACATGCATGATAGAAAACGCGACCTACTGTGACAAACACGTATCATCACGGAAGTGTATTTTTTGTAGTGTCATAGGATTACTTTCCATAGTAACAAGTGACAGTAAATTTCAGCACACTATATAAATTTTTCCTTACTAAAGGCGCTTCACTACCCGGCAACGGCGCCAGAAAAGAGTCTTGATGACCCACAAGTATAGGGGATCTATCGTAGTCCTTTCAATAAGTAATAGTGTCGAACCCAACGAGGAGCAGAAGGAAATGATAAGCGGTTTCCAGCAAGGTATTCTCTGTAAGTACTGAAATAAGTGGTAACAGATAGTTTTGTGATAGGATAATTTGTAATGAGCAACAACTAACAAAAGTAAATAAAGTGCAGCAAGGTGGCCCAATCCTTTTTGTAACAAAGGACAAGCCTGGACAAACTCTTATATAGAGAAAAGCGTTCCCGAGGATACATGGGAATATCGCCAATCTAGTTTTCATCACGCTCATATGATTCGCGTTCGGTACTTTGATAATTTGGTATGTGGGTGGACCGGTGCTTGGGTACCTTCCTTACTTGGACAAGCATCCCACTTATAATTAACCTCTATTGCAAGCATCCACAACTACAACAAAAGTATTAAGGTAAACCTAACCATAGCATGAAACATATGGATCCAAATCAGCCCCTTACGAAGCAACGCATAAACTAGGGTTTAAGCTTCTGTCACTCTAGCAACCCATCATCTACTTATTACTTCCCAATGCCTTCCTCTAGGCCCAAATAATGGTGAAGTGTCATGTAGTTGACGTTCACATAACACCACTAGAGGAGAGACAACATACATCTCATCAAAATATCGAACGAATACCAAATTCACATGACTACTAATAGCAAGACTTCTTTCATGTCCTCAGGAACAAGCGTAACTACTCACAAAGCATAAACAAGTTCATAATCAGAGGGGTATTAGTATGCATATAGGATCTGAACATATGATCTTCCACCAAATAAACCAACTAGCATCAACTACAAGGAGTAATTAACACTACTAGCAACCTACTTGCACCAATCCTGGACTTGGAGACAAGAATTGGATACAAGAGATGAACTAGGGTTTTGAGAGGAGATGGTGCTGATGAAGATGTTAATGGAGATTGCCCTCTCCCGATGAGAGGAGCGTTGGTGATGACGATGGCGATGATTTCCCCCTCCCGAAGGGAAGTTTCCCTGGCAGAACAGCTCCGCCAGAGCCCTAGATTGGTTCTGCTAAGGTTTCGCCTCGTGGCGGCGGAGTTTCGTCCTAGAAGATGGCTTATGATTTTTTTCCCATCGAAAGACTTCATATAGCAGAAGATGGCCACTGGAGGGCCACCAGGGGGGCCACGAGGTATGGGGGCGCGCCCTATGGGTGCGCCCCCACCCTCGTGGGCAGTGTGTAGCCCCCTGGTGAACTTCTTCCACTGAGTATTTTTTATATATTCTGAAAACGTCTTCCATGAAGTTTAAGGACTTTTGGAGCTGTGCAGAATAGGTCTCTAATATTTGCTCCTTTTCTAGCCCAGAATCCCAGTTGCCGGCATTCTCCCTCTTTATGTAAACCTTGTAAATAAGAGAGAATAGGCATAAGTATTGTGACATAATGTGTAATAACAGCCCATAATGCAATAAATATCGATATAAAAGCATGATGCAAAATGGACTTATCAGTATCTAGTCGAGAATGCAGTAAAAATATCTAGTATATGCTATGAACTATCTAC
This sequence comes from Triticum dicoccoides, assembly GCF_002162155.2. Classification (NCBI taxonomy): domain Eukaryota; kingdom Viridiplantae; phylum Streptophyta; class Magnoliopsida; order Poales; family Poaceae; genus Triticum; species Triticum dicoccoides. The sequence continues at coordinate 740,056,327 of NC_041384.1, forward strand.
TGTATTGAGTTGTAGTCGAATGTGTATGTATGTAGTCAAGAATGGAGTAAAAATATCTAGTCTATGCTATGAACTATCTATTGTATCGAGTTGTAGTCGATATGTGTTTTGAAAAGAAAATTGTATGCAGACATGATGCGGTTGGGGATGCGTCCGCGCGTTTGGCTCACAGCCACCTCATCCCAGAAAATGCCCGGACACGACCCCATTACTCTATCCAAACGGACAGAATCCGGGGAAACGAACGTCCATTTGGGGTTGTGCGCTGGAGTTGGCCTTAATGAAATCTGCAATCTATGCTATGAACTATCTATTGTATCGAGTTGTAGTCGATTTGTGTTTTGAAAAGAAAATTGTATGCGGACAGGATGCGGTTGGGGATGCGTCTGCGCATTTGGCTCACAG
>NC_041384.1:740057833-740190542 GCF_002162155.2 Triticum dicoccoides
GCGCGGTTCTCGGCTTGGCGTGCCTGCCATGGCCACGGATTCGGCCGTCCCCTCGTGCTAGGGTTTGCGGATCTTTCTACTTTTGCTCGGATGGTTGGCTTGGTTGGTTGCTGCTTGCGCCTTTGTGAGGTCCATCCATCCTTTATGCTGCCACTAGTTGTAGACAAGTTTTAGTTTCATGGCGCGGAGGGTTTGGAACTACTCTTCGTGTGTGTGCGCAGACGGTGGATCTGGTTGGGTTGGACTGAGCTTGTCGAACCCACTCATAGGATTTAACTTTCCCTGCAAAAAAAAAAGGATTTAACTTGCATTGTTATCCTGAAAGTGTTGTTCATACTTCTTGATCCTCATCGTCATATCCATGCCCTGTGTCTGTTGGTGTGCTGGTGCGCTATGCTGTTTGGACCTCACTTGCTAGTTCAGAAACTTCAGGAGATTTAGGAAGCGATGAGCAATCTTTGTAGCTGCGTTGCAGGCTGTGTGAACTGCGTATAATAGTAAACTGTCCTGGATAAAATCCGTAAAAAATGTACTAGGTGATTTTCTAGTCGAAACAAAATTCAGTCATATGCTAACTGTACCTCTGTGAGGACTGAATCCATGTGTATCGTTATATTGGATATTAGCGGTACTGTGGAGATTATTTCAGCTATCTTTTCCATCGTGTATGACTATGGGCCTATGAGCGTATCGTTATATTGGAGGATATTAGCACTACCATGGACAGGAGAATGACTTTGTGCTGTAACTGGCATCATTGTTTCAATTCCTGTGTGAACCATGTGTATTCGTCTTCCAAAGATATGCAGATCATGCAGAGAGAGCGGCGTAGTGCCACCTTTAAAAAATATTAACCTGACCATCTGCAATTGATTCACGATATTTTGCTGTGCCCTTCGTTTTTAGATGTAGAAAACACAAAGACTTGGTACATGCTGGTGTTGCTAACTTGTTAGCATTGTTCTTCAGTGAGAAACCTAAGGCTATGTCTGTCATATAGAGTTTGATATATGTTTTAGCTTTTGAACTGCTTGGTATGACATTATGACTTCATCAGAGCATATCAATGGCCTTTCTTGATTAGAAACATCTTTTGCAATCTATGGATATACAGTATCATGATTTGAATATTAACTTTTGCCAAAAATTTATTTGTGCAGCACGTTGTTTTGGCTTATAAGTTTGATCGTCCTCTCGGGAATATGGAGGGGGTTTCTTCCTCTAAAATCAGGAGTGTGGTGGCCATATGTCATTTTGATCCTTACATCTGTTGCATTTCAAGAAGGCACCCGTCTTGTGTTCTGGAGGCTCTACAAGTAGGTGGACCATATAAAATGTTGAAGTTATCTCTTAACTTATCTCCTCATGGCGCCAGATGCCGTAGATATAGAATATGTCGTTGATTGCTTTTCTGGTGATATATGCTGATAACTGTTTTTCCCAGGAAAATGGAAGAGATGCTAGATGCCTTTGCTGACAGAATATCTAAACCGCGTCTCTGTTTGACAGACAAGATGCTAATCTCTTTGGGTAAGTTGTTGCGCTGCTACATAAAAATGTTCTTTGGTCAAGGAAGGCCAAATGTTTCTTCATCTGTCATTTTACATAAAATCTGGCTGGTGTTTATCCTAGGATTTGAATTGGAAATAGACACTGCAGTTGTCACTACCATCTTTTTATTTCTTCAAATGAATCATGTGCATATCGTAATTGGGGGATTTTCTGGTGATCGTTATTCATACCAACTCTAGCAATAGGTACTCACATAGGCTAATAATTACTGTAGTCATGGTAGAGTAAAGCACAGCTTATGTATGGCTCTCGATAATTTTATCCGGAAATACAGACCACACTGGTAACTCGAGTGAATCTAATCCAAGGATGTGCATTCAATTATTGCTCGTTGGGAGCATCTGTTCTTCATTACCTTGAGGATGTCACAAGTTATAACTGCTATTGTTTGCTCATTTCTATTTTGATTTGTTGGTGCAGCTGGTGGTTTAGGTCATGGACTGGCTCATGCGGTCTTTTTCTGCCTCAGCCTCCTAACTCCAGCATTTGGTCAAGCAACATTTTATGTCGAGAGGTGCTCAAGGATGCCATTTTTCCTTGTGTCGGGTAAGTCCACATTTTCTTTACTCCCTAATATGTCCTCAAGGAGGTAAAGGAGCCTTCTGATTAGATGGCTGCTGAACAAAGTTTTTAAGCCAACTCTGTTCGTTTTTGCGCAGTTTATGTTATCTTGTCAGCATAGTTTGTTTCTCCAAGATACCAGTTGTATTTCCTTGGCTAAACCCTCTGTGCTATTGGCAGCAATTATTGCACTTGGGTTCTTGGTCATCCATACTTCCTCGATGATTATTGCTTTTAATGGATATGGAGAGAGAAAGAAGAGGGACCAAATCTTTGTCCCAGTGGTTCACCTGATTGCTGCTGTGATGGTAAGAACTAGGTCTTAAATTGTTTTTGTTGGATGATAAAGTGCCTCGCTGTCCCTTAACAATGGACCTGACAATGCTTGATCAGATTTATGTTCATAAATAGACAACTGAATAGTTGAAGCATTTTCATATTTACACTATTACGTTGTTGAGACACGGCGGACAGTAATATCTTTTCTTATTTCAACCAAGTACTTATGTTTTCAAGTAGCATATGGCACAACATGTAAATGCTGGTGCCAGAGCCTGTTGCTTTCTAGACAGTATAAGTGCATGATTCAAACTTCGCCATATGCACCACTGATTGTGTGTTCTGTTCATTTCAGACATTGATCAACCTTGTGCCAGGGGGTTGCCTTGTCGGTACACCTTTACTGTGCGTGACGGCTGCGATGACCTTGTACTACTCCTGGCAAGTGGTGGGGCAGAGAATAACAGAGCACCAACATCGACAGTCTTAACAGCTAGCGCTTTGCCTTGTGCTCGTCGCATCGCATGGAGTTTCCTTGTGGGCTAATCTTTGTACTAGGACAACTGTATGTAGATTTAGCGGTTTCGCCAATAGTTGACTCATCATCTTATGAAAGCCCATGCGGCCGTGAGATATTGACTCCCTTATGAAATTATGATGGGTTGTATATGGTACTTGTACTGACACGGTATACTTGTAATGAGATGTTTTCAGTGCTGTCTGGTCAGGCAAGAGATTGCCGTCAGATTGGTGCTTGGTTCAATTAAATACTACTCCCTCCGTTCCAAATTACTCGTCGTGGTTTTAGTTCAAATTTGAAACGGAGGGAATACTAGTTAGTAATCTATCTCTTCATCATCCCCAAAAAGCGCTAATAATTTGTTAACGGTCTCCCTGTTGGTGAATAGTTTGCTTTTTTATATTTCTGTTGTCCCTGTGCTTGGTCATGACTGAGAGTGACCCATTCACAGCTATCTATAATTTCTCTTTGTTTTTGTGCTAGGACATAAACGAAAGTGCTAATCTGATTTAGTTCATGTGTGTTTTGTATCTCAAACCCTTCCTGTAACGATTTTCCAAACACATACATGTACTCCCTCTGTTTCTAAATATAAGTCTTATTAGAGATTTCAAAATGAACTACATACGGATGTATGTAGACGTATTTAGAGCGTTGATTCACTCATTTTGCTCCATAAGTAAGTCCATAATGGAATCTATAAAAAGACTTATATTTAGAAATGGAGGGAGTACTAGGCTAGCCAACCGTGTTTTTCTTCAGGGAAGAATGTAGTGATAGAGATTACATCTTTGGAACCATAGCAACATCAAAGATTACATTTTCCAGCCAGCGTACTTTCAAGCGAGAAAGTTGGTGTCTAACCCCATAATCACCCTTCAAAATTACAGGTGAATGCTAGCAACGTTGGGATATTAGGTTCAAATCACAAGCTGCTACAACAATCAAACATTACCGATGATTGCAACACAAATGTGCCAACATCTGAATTCGCATGGAAACGAGGCATCGCCTCCGTAAAAACAAATCAAACGGTGTTCCTTTTGTTGAATATATTATTCGAGTCAAGTGGAACAAACTTCCTGTTACAACCAAATTTGACCTGATGCAGCAGCCCAGCATAGCTCAGACAGAACATCGACTGACAAAATCGATCGATTAGACAAAACGCTGCCCATCTCAGTTCAGTTCATTATGTCGGGCTTATCATGGTATATGGACTCCAGACATTCTTTGGCCCGGTGTACTTTCGACTGGAGATAGAAGCTTCCGCTCTTGGCATTCTTCTCAAACATCGTATCATACTTCTGCAAAATATTTAGAAGTCTGGGCATCAGTTTGTGTGTCTACAGCAAATGGATATACATGTGCCTTCCACAATCATAACTATGAGATGTTGATACAGAGCAATAAAATGATTGTACATGATGTTGGCATTGTTCAATATTCCTGCAATTTAACACCAGTATTACGCTGAAGCAAACTATCATATATGTGCTCTGATAATCTTAATTTGATGAAGCAAACCCATGGAGAAAAAACCTTAGTTCATGTGCATATCATGACAGGTGCTAGAAGATACAAAAAGAACATGCTTATATTACCACAATCATAATTATGGGGTGATACAGAGCAATAAAATGACAGTGTAAATGATGTTGACATTTTTCAATACTCCTGCAATCTAACATCAGTTTTAAGCTGAAGCAAAATTGTGATGTGCTTTGAAACTCTTAATTTCATGAAAACAAACACATGAAGGAAAAACCTTAATTCATGCGAATATCACATGACAGGTGCTATAATAAGATGTATCAAGAGAATAGGCTTCTATCATCACACACCTTGACAATCTCTTCCCAACTCGTCTTTTCACTGATACCTAATATTTGCCGGGCTTCTTGCTCGGTCATAGCCTTGCTAGCCCTTCGAATACCATTCACAGCTTCCTGGGCAGCTCCGGTTCTCTGTGCATCTATAAGACAAATCAGGAACTATTAGTTGCATTCAGAAAACTGCATGTTGCTCAGGGAAATACTCAGGCAGATGTATGTCTCTATGCATCTAATAAGAAACCAAAGGAAGAACCCATCTCCAAGTTAGCTTTTATAATTACACACAGCAGAACTGTGTCCTGTGCAGGATATGGTCAATATCTCAGCCCATATCAGTGTTTACTAAAATTACCAATGAGATGATAAACCTAAACTACAGAATGCCATAGGTGGGCAAACAAGGGCCCTGATCTAAAGGCTTGGGACTTGCCTGGAATGCATGAAGTTGATGACACCTGTGGAGAAATTTCACAGGAAACAGTTCCAAACAGGGTCTAATGGAGCAAAGGCAAATCAAAGGTTTTGATTCATTTTAATCAAATGATAGAATTCCCTGTGTGCACCCTTGAATACTAAATGATAATTATATATGACAAGAACAAACACCAGTAAAGTGGAAGATAAAAAAACTTTTTTGCATCATTCATTTACAGTTTATAACAGTGTAGTATTCCAGAGTGCAGACTATGCCCATCAAGCAAAAAATAAATCCTGTCACCATCATTTCACCACCACCAAGTTTTGTACAGGACACCACAACATGTTCAAAAGGGGTAAAAGAGGCATCTTTTGGCATCGATGCTGTGAGCTAGATATGCAGCAATCTAGTAATAGCTACAAAATTCCTCCCGCCACAGCTATCCTTGGCAACAACAGGCGGAAAACAAATACAGCAGTAGCGCGGATCCATTCACATTGTCAGGGGCAAGGGACGGGAAGCAGGGAACAAATATTTTTTGCAGAGGGGGAGAGGGAGAGGGAGAGGGGGCACTCACTGACGATGGCCTGGCGGTAGGCCTGCACCACGGCCCTGCCGACGACGGCGCCGCCCATGACGAGGAGTTGCCCGAGGAGCCGCCCTGCCTGCGGAATCACCCATCAGCAGAGAGAATCAGCCACGCCCGCCCACGCGGTTAGGAATCAAATCGAGAGACGGATCGAAAGTCCAGCGCACATACCATCTCGTCGCTCTGGTTCCCCTCCTCTCCGGCGGCGGCGGAAACCCTAGGCGGGCGGGCGCGATTCTCGCGGGAGACGCGGGGGCCGCGAGGGTGAGGCTGTTGGGTGGCGACAGGGGCTCGCTCCCTGCAGGCTCGACGCCGGCGGCAGCGGTGACGGCGGCGGCGAATCGCTCGCTCGCTCTCTGGCTGGCCGGTGGCGGAGACGGATTAGGCGTTGGCGAGTTGTGGGGGAGGAGGAGGAGGCGAGTCCGGGCCTTTTGTGCGTTTGGGTTTGGGTCTTCATCTTGGGAAGCAAGAAAGATTTCCGTGGTGGTGGTGGGCCTACTAGGACTGAGACAGGCGCTTGCGAGGCTGGGCCAACGTGACTGGGCCTGCGACAAGTTGGGAGAGTTCATCCAAGTGTTTCTTTTAAGGAAAAAAAAACTTTGTATACTTGTTTCTTGGTATTTGTATGTTATACTTGGTATGTGTATCCTAAAAGGTATTTTGCGATTAGGTATATTCACTTCCTCTAGGCCATAGACCTGATCCACCTTTCTAGTACATTTAGGCAGCCACCCATGACAACGCGATCATAGGCTTAATATACCTCCTTGGTGGTTTGGGCTCCCCATGTTCATGCAACAACGTTAGTGAGTTCACTATGTCGCAACTATGGTGACGCGATCATGGTTTGTGTTTGGCTACAATCAACTCGATGAGCTCACCGGTTGTCCCCCAAGTTTCTTTACACGTTATGCCTCATGTCCATCCAACCATGGTCGCATTGTATCCGACCGTCGAGTCAATGACGAGATGGTTGATAGTGGTGATCATATGGATATTATGATGTTACAATGAAACCTAATCAAGTTCATTCGCCGTTGATGAATATTAGGATTTTAATAGTGGTAGTCATATGGATAAACCTAATTCCCTATCTTTGTCGATGTTAGCTTGGCGGCTCCATGGTCCTCCTCCCTGTTTAGGCACAACTGTGATCATTGTAATGTTTCATGTGTTTGTTGATGGATACTAGGATTGTTGTGGTTGTCAATGTGGCTAGTTATACTCAGTTCCGAGACTTTCCCTCGAGGGATTGCCACCGGCAATAGGCGTGCTTCACTGGAGTACATTTCCCCTGGGAGGTATGCTACCCGCCAATTAGTGGAATCACCCACTCTACGAAAAATTTCATACCCATGGAAGGGGTTAAGCGCCCAGTTCATATATGATTTGTAGTAGTGATATTCCAAACACATTAGTAACTACAAGACTAAGTCAACCACAATGATGGTAAGTCTGTTAAACCAAGAGAATGCCATGATCGTGTTCATGTTGAAAATCATAATAAAATGAACAAAATTTGCAAAGGATGGATAAAATATTAATAAAGAAGAGAGAGATATTTATTGTGATGAAACAAAACCAAAATACAAATTGTATTGAATATATGGGCACATAGGTCGGATGTAGATCCTCATGCATCCAAAGTTTAATTAAAGATTGACTACTCAGACGGAAGAGTGAGTCCAGAGGCTTTGTCGTGCGAGGCGTAGAAGAAGGCAATGGAGGAGCTTGAGGTTGCGAGGACAAGGTCGCTAGAAGCTCAAGTAGAAGATTGTTGGAGTGTAGAGGTTGTCGATGAGATCATAAAGGCGGCGGCGATGGAGGTCGTGGACAAAGCTTAGTACATATTATGGTTGAAATTTTTCCAGCTATTGTTTTGCTATATACTCTCTATTGTACTAAATCTAAATCACTCGTCATCGATGGTCATGGGTCGGCAACACTCCAAAACCGATAACTGTAGAGTCCACTCATTCTCAATCATATTACATCACCAAATAAAGTTATAATAGATTTTGGGTGTGAACATTTATATTAAACTCCTTTACATTTTATAAGTCATTAACATTAGATGTATATCATTTTTATTCATAAAAATCCTTTAACATACAAATATAACTTTATATTAGGCACCTAATTGTGTTGGTAAATTTGAAACTGTTTATGCACTTCAATGACTTTTGAACTTTGCAACTCTATATTTAAACAACAAAAGAATCATGTGTGAACATTTAAACACAAACTCAATAAAAACATCTAATAATACCTACTCCCTCTGATACAAATTAATTGCGACACTTATTTTGGATCAAAGGGAGTACAACAAAGCGTGGGATTTACACCAGTATGACAAGTTTTCCTTGATGATGCCAAAGGAAAAGTCGTGTAACAAACATATCGGCAAAGCTAGAAAGTTAAGCATGCTTGATCTCAGTCTCCCAAACCCGTATCTATTCATAAGTCAAGTTGAAAAGAAGAATTTTCTCTTCTGAATTGATACTGCAGACAAGGTAACATTGCTATAACAATTAGTGCGTGGGTAAGGAAGGTAAGGAAGAAGCAAAGAATGACTTCGTGATTCATTTCTGAAGAAGAATCTTTACAAGCATTAACACTGTTTTCGCCATGAGATATAATGGTATTCTCTGGCTATAAGTAATAGTGGCTGTGATCCATTAGCAGGCGGCGAATGGTGTCACAAGTGGACTACACATTGTTTACTCTGCTTCATACAATGCAATCAAACATAGGTATTTGCTCCCCGTGGTTCTAAAAACCAATTACAATGTGAAAATACAGTCTGAACATTCACAATGCTATTGCGGTCCTTTTTTCTTTGAGGTTTGGGGCTGCATGTTTGCTTCATGTAAACCTGCATTATGAACAAACCTTTTTTTGTGGTACAACAAACCCACCAGGGATAATTGTTTCTGTGCCCTTAGTTGGGTCACCCTCGACTGATTTGCCCCGAAATTTGGAAAACACGCGGTCTTGCCCAACTTTGACCGCTCCCCTTGCGTTTTTGCCCTTCCGGCACGTCTTTGTCCAGTCAACGATGTTTGACCGCAAACGACGCGTTACTTTGGACACCGCTTGCCCCCGTGCTCACTCACACTCTCTCATTCCCCACTCTTTCTCTCTCTTTTCCCCTCTGACGAACCCTAAATTGCGGCGCCGAGCTGCGGGCGGCCAGATCCATTGCAAGGTTATGGGGGAGAGTGGAGAAAGCGTCGGCGGTGGCCGCTGTGGTGGTAGGAATAGCACACCCCCACTACAGCGCGAAGAAGGCGGCTGCGGCGGCACCAACGGCGACAAGGGAAGCTCCTGTGGCGGATCTGCACCAACGGTGAGAAGCGGTGGCGGATCTGCACCAATGGCGACAAACAGGGGCAGATCTGCACCAATGGCGACAAGCGGGGTGCTACGTCTTGAGCTTGCGTTGGTTTTCCCCGAAGAGGAAGGGATGATGCAGCAGAGTAGCGTAAGTATTTCCCTCAGTTTTTGAGAACCAAGGTATCAATCCAGTAGGAGCCCACGCTCAAGTCCCTCGTACCTGCACAAAGCGATAGCTACTCGCAACCAACGTGATTAGGGGTTGTCAAGCCCTTCACGGTCACTTACGAGAGTGAGATCTGATAGATATAATATTTTTGGTATTTTGGTATAAAGATGCAAAGTAAAAAGTAAAGGAAAAGTAAAAAAGCAAAGCAAGATTAAAGTAATGGAGATTGATATGATAAGAATAGACCCGGGGGCCATAGGTTTCACTAGTGGCTTCTCTCAAGAGCATAAGTATTCTACGGTGGGTGAACACATTACTGTTGAGCAATTGACAAAATTGAGCATAGTTATGAGAATATCTAGGCATGATCATGTATATAGGCATCACGTCCGTGACAAGTAGATCGAAACGATTCTGCATCTACTACTATTACTCCACTCATCGACCGCTATCCAGCATGCATCTAGAGTATTTAGTTAAAAACAGAGTAACGCCTTAAACAAGATGACATGATGTAGAGAGATAAATTCATGCAATATGAAATAAACCCCATCTTGTTATCCTCGATGGCAACGATACAATACGTGCCTTGCTCCCCCTTCTGTCACTGGGTAAGGACACCGCAAGATCGAACCCAAAGCTAAGCACTTCTCCCATGGCAAGAACTACCAATCTAGTTGGCCAAACCAAACGGATAATTCGAAGAGACTTGCAAAGATAACCAATCATACATAAAAGAATTCAGAGAAGATTCAAATATTATTCATAGATAGACTTGATCATAAACCCACAATTCACCGGTCTCAACAAACACACCGCAAAAAGAAGATTATATCGAATAGATCTCCACAAGAGAGGGGGAGAACTTTGTATTGAGATTCAAAGAGAGAGAAGAAGCCATCTAGCTACTAACTATGGACCCGAATTTTCTGCGTTGCGAGGCGTTGGCGAGTTGTGGAGGAGGAGGAGGCGAGTCCGGGCCTTTTCTGCGTTTGGGTTTGGGTCTTCATCTTGGGAAGCAAGAAAGATTTCCGTGGTGGTGGTGGGCCTACTAGGACTGGGACATGCGCTTGCGAGGCTGGGCCAACGTGACTGGGCCTGCGACAAGTTGGGAGAGTTCATCCAAGTGTTTCTTTTAAGGAAAAAAACTTTGTATACTTGTTTCTTGGTATTTGTAAGCTATACTTGTTATGTGTATCCTAAAAGGTATTTTGCGATCAGGTATATTCACTTTCTCTAGGCCATAAACCTTTTTTTTGGAATGTTGGTAGTTTGACTACCAAATTCATTGATCAGTGGGGAAAAAGAACAGAACGAGCTACAGGGAGTACCCAAGGTGGGTTCGCGCCAGATATGCTCAAGCAACGAGGAAGAGAAAAGGAGAAAGGAAACAAAAAGACCTCAGACTAATCTACTCGAGCTCAGCCAGGGTCAAATGGAATGCCCGCTCCAGCCATATTCCAAAGTTGGATCTCGTCTCTTACTTTAGCGATAAACATCTCCTTCTGTAGAAGTTCCTTCTGGAAGATTCGCCTATTTCTCTCCCCCCATATTTCCCAGGATATGAGTTGGATGAGGGGAAGTGTTCCTTTTCTCTTGTCCGTCGTTGCATTGCCATGGCAGCTCGCCAACCAGCCTCTGATGCTGGTCCGGTCAGTCCATGATGAAGGGAGCAGGGCAGTCATATTTGTTAAGTTTGCGATCTTTTCCCAAACATATTGCGACCAAGGGCATTCAATGAGCAGGTGTGATGGGGTTTCTAGACTCCGCTCACACAGGGGGCAAAAATAATTGTTGTCCCATCCCCGTCGTAGCAAGGCGTCGGCGGTGAGAATCCTTCCCAATGTGGCTGTCCATAAGAAGAAACGACATTTCCCTGGTGCCCATGTTGCCCAGATCATGTTATACCCTTCCATGTGTGTGGCACCTTCGAATTGCAGAAGGTATGCTGAACGGGCAGAGTACTCGTGTGATGGAGTGAAGCGCCAAGTGATGGTGTCTGCTTGCCCATCATGCAACACCACATCGTCCAGCAGTGCCGCTAGAGCAGTAAGCTCCGGAACCATATCTTCTGAGAGTCCCTTTGCAAGATCCAACAGCCAAGTTTCATTCCGCATCGCATCTTTTACGGTTCGGTTTTTTCGTATGGAGATTTTGAACAATGTTGGGGCAATAACCTTCGGGCTTTGTACACTCAACCAGCGGTCATGCCAGAAGTTGGCTTTACCACCATCACCAATTGTTATATCAGTAGCCATGGCGAACAACATGCGTTCGTCATCGTCGCATGGCAGCGGCGACCCCTTCCATGGCCGAGGTGGGTCTTGCCAGACCATCCAAAGCCATCTAAGTCGCAGAGCAGTTCCAAATTTGGCCAAGTCTAGCACTCCCAGGCCGCCGAGGTGTTTCGGGCGGCAAACCATGTTCCATCCAACCCGACATTTTCCCCCTGTACATGTGTTCTCTCCACTCCATAACCAAGCGCGACATAGTTGCACCAAACGCTTCAGGACCCAAACCGGTAGTTTGTGCACCATCATCATATAGATGGCGAGCGAAGTTAGGCCAGACTTGAGGAGCACTAGGCGTCCACTCTTAGCCATGAGACCACCCTTCCAGGCGGCAGTCTTGTTGCCAAACTTGAGCAGTAACGGGTCAAGTTCCACCTTGATTAGGTTCCTGAGAGATAGAGGCATGCCAAGGTATGTGATCGGAAACTGCTTGAGAGGGATGCCAAGGGGCGCCATGATATTGTTTAAGTTGGCTTCGCCACATCTGATCGGGAGAGCCGTGCTCTTGTTAGCATTTACTTGGAGTCCCCAGGCTTTAGCAAAACAGTCAAGAAGCATTTTGATCATCCTCACGTCGCTTTCCTTCGGGTTCATGAATATAGCCACATCATCCGCATAGAAGGAGCAGCGCATCAGCGGTTTTCGTCTGGGCAATTTTGTAAGAACACCGCAAGATGTGGCCCTGGTCATCATCCTTTGAAGAGGGTCCATGGCAAGGATGAATAGGAAAGGTGAGATCGGATCCCCTTGCCTAAGACCTTACCGATGTTGGATGGCATCGGATAGCTGGCCGTTAATCATCCACGAGAGGTGGATGTCCGGAGCAGCTTGGCAATCCATTCGCGCCAACGCGCGCCGAAACCTCACGCTTCTAACATATCCATCAGGTATGCCCATGAAAGCGAGTCGAAGGCCTTGGCAATATCAAGTTTCAGAAGGATTGACGGTGTCTTTGTCTTGTGTAGCCTCTTAATAGTGTTCTGAATGTACAAGAAATTTTCTTGGATGTTGTGTTTTTTGATAAACACATTTTGACATTGATCGACCAGATCACCTAGCTTAGGGGCCAGCCTACCCACTAGGATTTTAGAGAAGATTTTGATCAGACTGTGAAGGAGTGAGATTGGCCTGAACTCTTGTAGCGTGTCCGCCCCCTGTTTCTTAGGAATGAGCACCAAGATAGCAATATTAATACGCGCTAGACCTCGACTGTCCATTCTGTATAATTGCTTGGGGGCGTCTAGCAGATCTTGCTTGATGGTTTCCCAGCATTGTTTGAAAAATCCCCCCGAGAAGCCATCCGGCCCCGGTGCTTTGTCTGCTGGCATTTTGTCGATTGCTCTCTTCACTTCCTCTAGGGTGATTTCTCCCTCAAGGCCCAACAAATCCACATGCTCAAGATCGAGCTCATCCCAATTTAGCGCAACGGATCATGGATGGTCAGAGCCAAATATGTTTTGGAAGTGTTGATGAGCTAAATTGCTCATCTCGTCCGAGGAAGAACATATTCCATTTGGCCCCTGAAGCACATGAATGGTGTTCCTTTTGTGCCTAGCATTGGCTTCCTTTGGAAAAATTTTGTGTTGGCGTCCCCAGCTTTCAGCCAAAGGACTCTACTTCTCTGTCTAAGTTTAATTTTCAAGAGAACAGACAAGCCTAGGGATCTCGACTTGAGCTTGGATCGCAGTTCTCTTTCTTCAGCAGAGAGCAGTCTAAAATCTTGTGCCGTATCCAGCTGAAGGATTATTTCATTCACTGTCATGAGCTGCTTCTGAATGTCTCCGACAAGTGTTCTACTCCATACTTGCAGAGCTTTGCTAAGTCTGTGTAATTTGTCGCTTAGTCTAGTGATAGGACATGCGTTCCTGGTAGGCATATGCCAAGATTGATTCACCACATCATGGAAGCCCTCGATGAATTGCCAGTACGCCTCGAAGCGAAACCTTCTGTTTGTTTTGGTGATCACATCATTAACTAGGAGGAGGGGACAGTGGTCCGAAATTGAGGATGATTGCGGCAGAAGTTTTGCGCCAGGGAAGACAAGTTCCCAGTCGACATTGCAAAAGGCACGATCCAACCTCACGAGCGTTGGTGTGCTTTGTTCATTACTCCATGTGAACCGCCGGCCGATCAACTGTATCTCATGCAAGCATGATCTATTAAGTGTGCGTCGAAAGCTATTCATCCATCGGCGATAGATTCTGTTGTTGCTTTTGTCCTTCGGATCTGTGATGAGATTAAAATCTCCAATCACAATCCACGGCCCTCCCATGGAATTATGGATTGTGGCTAGCTCATTGAGAAACACTGGCTTGCGGCGATCATCATGTGGCCCATACACTGTTGACAGCGACCAAGCAACCCCTCCTCCGACCGGTGTAAAACATACAATGATGGAAAAATCTCTCACAGTGATGTTGCTGGCATTGAAGCAATCTGATCGCCAGCACAACAGAATGCCTCCACGAGTGCCCTCAGTGTCTAAAGACGAGTGCCTATCGAAATGCGATCCAACAATCTCCACGCGATCCGCGTCAGAAACAACGGAGAGTTTGGACTCCTGTAAGCACACAATCGAGCAGTTCAGACGCTCAAACATTGCGCGGACGGCCGCGCGCCTTGCCCTGTCATTTAGGCCCCTCACATTCCAGTTGATAAGAGACAAACATTCATTCATAAGGAAACACATATAGCTGCAGGGTTCAGAACCAGGCACTGATTGCCATGATCCACAGGATACAGAACAGAGAGATAGTTTGCAAGGCAGCCACAATGGCGCACACGACTAACATGACACAAGTTCAGATAATAGCTAATCATATGGAAACTTGAAGAAACTGCAGGTGACGTGTTCAGCTGCAGACGCGTTAGGCAGCTCGAACAGCGAGCTCGTCCAGGATCGCCTGGAGCTCAGTATTTGGTAGGCGGAGCCGGGATGGGGATTTCAGACCGGCGATCTCTGCTAACTTGGCCACATTCTCTGGTGGCATTGGGTTGCGAAAGAAGTTCAGGTACTCCAGGAGCGTGTCATCCGTGAAATCCTCCGCCCGCCTGATGAAGCCCAACTTGACGCTTATCGCCGCCTGCGATCGCCTCGAAGAGGAGTAGTTGGAGCTGAGACGAAGCAGCCGGGTGCTCTGCCTGGATGCCTTCATGGCGCATAGCAGGCGCTGCTTGATGGGGCGAGAAGCGGAGGCGGGAGGGGCCGGCGCGCCCAGGATTGATGTAGACCGCAGCGCAACAATTTTGCTTATGAAAGCACGCTGCTCGTCAATGTGCAGCTCCGAGACTTTTGCCGTGATCGCCGTCAGAAGCCCAGGCCCTGACAGATTGGCTTCTGCTAGGGCGCGTCTCGCTCGAGTCTCCTCCCGTGATTGGACATTGGGTTGGTTCAACTCCTGCTCCGGTGGCGTGGGCCGTGTGGATGCACCGGGCCCAAAAACCACTTCCGGGCCTGTAGCCCAGCTTGGCTCCCAGCACATGCTTGTGAACTGGCCTGCCTCCCAGCTCGGCAGCCAGCAGGGCCCTGTCGGCGGGGTAGGCTGTTCCCAGCCGTACCGCCTCTGTGTGGCGGCAAGAGAGGGGGCCTCATCCCATATGCTTGGTCCGTCTGGCCCCAAGGATTGTGGCAGCGGGGGTAGCTCATAGCTGTTGGTGTTGTGGTTCTTACTGAAGTGAGAGGTCATCACAGCAGCTGTGATGGAGGTTGCATCATGTATGTTCTGACTAGGCCAGGGCAGGGTGATGTCGAAGAGCTGTAGATGCTGTCGTGGTGGAGAGTACATCGGCATGAGATCAACAGGGGCGGCTCCCAGCCCACCGCGTCAGCATGGACAAGGTCTCGGGCAGACGGTTCTGCCGATGGCAGAACAGGAGTGCTCATCACCTTGTCAAAGGTGTCCATGCCAACCGCTGCCCCAGCCATGCTCTGCATGTTGCTGCACTCATCATCGTTCAGCTGTAGCTTTTCCTCAGCGCCTTGTTGCATCTCTTGTTCCCGTGACCCAGCAGAGGGCGTACCCTGGACCAGCTGCAGAGACGGGGTGACGAACACGCGGTCCTGGCTCCTCGATGCATGCATGTCCGGCTGAGCAGTCGGTCCCGCAGCACCAGCATTCTCAACCACAGCCGCACCCGAAGCCTGCCCTTGGGCTCTTGGTGCATCTCTAGGCCCCACATCACGCCGGCGATACCGGCGAGGCTCCGGTGCACGAGCCGCCGTGTCACGGCACTGCACGCGCTCA
This sequence comes from Triticum dicoccoides, assembly GCF_002162155.2. NCBI lineage: Eukaryota > Viridiplantae > Streptophyta > Magnoliopsida > Poales > Poaceae > Triticum > Triticum dicoccoides. The sequence goes on from NC_041384.1 coordinate 740,073,648, forward strand.
CGCACCCCAAGCCAAAAATGCGAGTGCGCCCCGCCACGCTTGCCACGCCGTCTGCCATTGCCGTTGTCCCCATCATCGCGATCATCGTCGGAACGGCGGCCCGCGTGGAAGGAGCTGGCCGAGGCCAAGGCCCGTGCCCGGCCCTCACCATCCTTGATGCCCATGCACCAATCCTTGTGCCTGTAGATGCGTGGCCACTCCAGCTCCTCGTCGTGATCCGTCGGCGAAAGGGGCGTGTTCCTTAACCACATCTAAGTGAATCAGGACTGGGAAATGTGGCCCCTCGATGCCCTGCTCCGCCGGCTCGCCTTCCGGAAGCGAGTCCCTAGATCGCACAACATCGGGGCGGTTGATGACATTGAAGTCAGAGGCGCGCGGGATCAGGTCTGGATCCCAAGTCCAGAGCCATGCGAAGAGCGCGGAGCGGTTGATCTTGGTAAGGGACTGACGCTCAATGACATCGAGCTTGCAGTTCTTCCCGAGCACCTCTTGCACATTGTCCCAGTCCCAAGCATTAAGCGGCAGGCGGTCGACGGCGACGCGACAGTAGTAGCGCCAGACCCTGCTGCCACCAGGGGGTGGGAACCATGGCCGGAGTTGGAACTTGACGCCGGCCACCTGAACGTAGTGGCCCTCGAAGACTAGGTCCCGCTGGCGGCGCGCCTGGAGGGTGACGATGAAGTCTTCGGGGAAGCAGGGAGCTACCTCAATGTCGCGCCAGGGGAAGCGGTGATCCCGCTCAATCGCCCTTGCCACCATGTCCGCCGAGATGGCAGAGCAAGGTCCCGTGGCGGTGAGCAGCAGCGCTGTGGTTCTGAGGCGGTGGGACTCCTCCTTCATAGCCGGAGTGCTAACCATCGAGCAGCTTAATGTGGCCGGCCTTTGGTGCGCCGCCCCTGGAATGTACTCCCAGGCCATCGGAGCAGGCGGGTGCGGCGGTGCCGGGACACCCGAGTGTGACGAGGCCTCGGCATTGGCCGCGACCAACGGCGGCACGCACAGGGCGGTGGTGGGGCTCGGCAAGGCAGAGGCGGGAGACGCTACTGGTGGTGGAGGCGGAGCGCGCTCAGCGAGGGCTTTGAGCCGAACAGGGCATGCACGCTCAAGATGGCCCGCCCGTTTGCAAGTATAGCAAATTTGAGGGTCGCGGCACTCGAAGAACTTATGCCGAGGGGCGAGGCAGCGGTAACAGCAGTTTCCAAATCTCCTCTTGAATGCTTCAGCAGCAAAAGGGGCGAGGTGATTATGGCGACGCCGCGTCGAATCAAATGGCAGCGGCCTCGGGCGATCTTCCTGGCGCCTAGCTAGGCTCTTCTCACGCCGGGAGCACACCAGCGTCCACTCCCGGCCATCTGGGGCGGGGTCAGGCGGCACTGGCGGGGATCGATTCTCGCGCCCAGACGCGGGTAATCCCCCGCGTGCCTGACGTGCAGCGGAGCTCGGCGAGTTGATGACCCTCTCCACAGTAGGAGTCACAATAATGGAGCTCAGATGAGGCCTGACCGGGGCAGCCACAGCCGCCCAAGAGCTGCGGAGGAGCTCTGGAGGTGCCGTCTGTGCCATATGCAGCTGTCCGGAGGAGGAAAGGAGAGAGGGTGGTGCACTTACTTGCGCTGCAGTAGCCTCCACCATGGCGGACAGAGCCACACATGGGAGGATTCTCCCCGAGATCTGGTCAACCCAGCCAGCGGGCGGGCCGATGACCGCGTCCCGAAGCGCGATGCAAGGAAGCACGCACCTAGACACCCCATCAATGATCTGCGGGATGGGCGTCTGGCCGGCGGGCGCAGAGATGGCCGGCGCGGAGGCGAAGGTAGACGGAGCTCGCAGCGGGAGCGACTCCATTGTAACGCCCTGCACGAAACTTTTTCGAGACAGGGTGAATGCCACCTTTCTAGTACATCTAGCAACTAGCTACAGAGGAAAGACCACACTCAACACTACTTTGTCAATGCAACATTCAGATTTCTCCGTATCCGTGTTTGTCAATGTGGCTAGTTATACTTAATTCCGAGGCTTTCCCTCAAGGGATTGCCGCCGGCAATAGGCGTGCTTCACTGGAGTACATTTCCACTGGGAGGTATGCTACCCGCCAATTAGTGGAATCACCCACTCTACGAAAAATTTCATACCCATGGAAGGGGTTAAGCGCCCAGTTCATATATGATTTGTAGTAGTGATATTCCAAACACATTAGTAACTACAAGACTAAGTCAACCACAATGATGGTAAGTCTGTTAAACCAAGAGAATGCCATGATCGTGTTCATGTTAAAAATCATAATAAAATGAACAAAATTTGCAAAGGATGGATAAAATATTAATAAAGAAGAGAGAGAGAGAGATATTTGTTGTGACAAAACAAAACCAAAATACAAATTGTATTGAATATATGGGCAAATAGGTCGGATGTAGATCCTCATGCATCCAAAGTTTAATTAAAGATTGACTACTCAGACGAAAGAGTGAGTCCAGAGGCTTTGTCGTGCGAGGTGCAAAAGAAGTCAATGGAGGAGCTTGAGGTTGCGAGGACAAGATCGCTAGAAGCTCAAGTAGAAGATTGTTGGAGTGTAGAGGTTGTCGATGAGATCATAAAGCCGGCGGCGATGGAGGTCGTGGACAAAGCTTAGTACATATTATGATTAAAATTTTTCCAGCTATTGTTTTGCTATATACTCTCTATTATACTAAATCTAAATCACTCGTCATCGATGGTCATGGGTAGGCAGCACTCCAAAACCGACAACTGTAGAGTCCACTCATTCTCAATCATATTACACCACCAAATAAAGTTATAATAGATTTTGGGTGTGAATATTTATATTAAACTCTTTTACATTTTATAAGTCATTAACATTAGATGTATATCATTTTTATTCATAAAAATCCTTTAACATACAAATATAACTTTATATTAGCCACCTAATTGTGTTGGTAAATTAGTATGTAAGGCTTGTCATATGAATAAAATGGATAATGCATAGATATTTTGAGACAACCAGAAAAACATTGGACAAATAACATTCTGAAAGTAGTTTTGCCCAATTAGAGGTATTGCATTGTGTTTACATGCTCTTAAACTATTATATTTGTGAGGGCATTTACATTTATTTTAATATGCTTAAATATCTTAGTAGAGTATTTGTGAGGGCGTTTTAAAATAATTACGGTTTAGGCTTGAACAAATGCGGAATAAACCTAGCGGTTAATTTGTCAAGCACAAAACCTACAACAACTAGGCTCACCTATGTGCACCAACAACTTATGCTAAGCAAGATAGACTACTAGGTGATAGCAAGATATATGATAGAAACAATATGGCTATCACAAAGTAAAGTGCATAAGTAAAGAGCTCGGGTAAGAGATAACCGAGGCACGCGGAGACGACGATGTATCCCGAAGTTCACACCCTTGCGGATGCTAATCTCCGTTTGGAGCGATGTGGAGGCACAATGCTCCCCAAGAAGCCACTAGGGCCACCGTAATCTCCTGACGCCCTCGCACAATGCAAGATGCCGTGATTCCACTAAGGGACCCTTGAGGGCGGTCACCGAACCCGTACAAATGGCAACCCTTGGGGGCGGTCACCGAACCCGTACACTTTGGCAACCCTTGGGGGCGGTCACCGGTATCCGTCAAATTGCTCGGGGCGATCTCCACAACCTAATTGGAGACCCCGACGCTTGCCCGGAGCTTTACACCACAATGATTGAGCTTCGAACACCACCAACCGTCTAGGGCGCCAAGGCACCCAAGAGGAACAAGCTCTAGGGTGCCCAAACACCCAAGAGTAATAAGCCTCTCAAACTTCACTTCCACGTATCACCGTGGAGAACTCAAACCGATGCACCAAATGCAATGGCAAGGGCACACAGAGTGCCCAAGTCCTTCTCCCCCAATCCCACCAAAGCAACTAATGCTAGGGAAGAAAATGAGAGGAAGAACGAAAGAAGAACACGAAGAACTCTAAGATCTAGATCCAAGGGGTTCCCCTCACTTAGAGGAGAAAGTGATTGGTGGAAACATGGATCTAGATCTCCTCTCTCTTTTCCCTCAAGAACTAGCAAGAATCATTGGAGGGATTGAGAGTTAGCAAGCTCGAAGAAGGTCAACACAGGGGGAAGAACACGAGCTAAAAGGATTGGGTTCATTGGGGAAGAAGACCCCCTTTTATAGGTGGGGAAAAAATCCAACCGTTATGCTCACAGCCCGCACAGAGCGGTACTACCGCTAGGGTGGAAGTACCCCTTTGAAAAACAACAGCTAGGAGGCAAAAGGCCAGAAGAACCGCCGGAGAGGTACTACCGCTCATCCCCACGGTACTACCGCTCGACCTCACGGTACTACCGCAAATGGTAGCGGTACTAAAAAAATACATCCGGGCCTACCACCGCAAGACTTGGGATGAGTTTTTGATCCGGAGCGGTACTACCGCTGTAGGAGCCGCGGTAGTACTGCACTGGAGCGGTAGTAAAAAATTACATCCGCTCCAATTCGTGGTAGTACCGCTGCATCCTTTTCAGAACACCAAAACTGCCACAACTTTTGCAAACGGACTCCGAATTCGATGAAACCAAGTTTGTTGGAAAGCTAGCGACAAGGGCTAACACAATCTTGAAATAAATATAAATAAGAAGCAAATTGAAAAAGGCCCATAAGAAAAAGGTGAGGACCCTTCCTCGGATAAGACCGGTAAAACCTACAACACCGAAAACATCATAGAAGATGCATGCGAACTCCGTTTTCGATGAACTCAAGCTTGTCATCAAGATGACCATAAGCTCTAAGACTCACAAAGAGAACCAAAAAAGAACCAAGAAAGATGATGCAAGGATGCAATGGTTTGAGCTCTCTACTAACGATACGATCGATCTACCAACTTGAGAGCCCCCCTTGATAGTACGGCAAACGATCCTATAACCCGGTCTCCAAACTACCACCATGAGACCGGTAAAATAGAAAACATATCAAGGGAAAACCTTTGCCTTGCACATGGTCCACTTGAGCTAGATGATGACGATCTTGACTCCCTCAAGTTGGACCACCTTTCTTGATTGCGTTGGCTCGATGAAGACTAGATGATTGCTCCCCCATAGTCTACTATGGGTGAGCCACTCTTCGGCACATCTTCACAAGTCCATTGTCACCACAATGGACGGCAAGCTTCAAGCACTTGATCTATTTGCGATGATCCACTTGAACTTGCACACGGCAATCTTGATGACGATCACCACTTGATGTCATCCTCTCCATGGGTTGAGTGATATCTTCCTCTTGACACAAGCCCATGGACACGTACCTAACCCCACATAGACTCTCACATAGACCATGGGTTAGTACTCAAAGTGCAATGGGCAATGCTTACCATACCATGGGATCACTTGATCCCTCTCGGTACATCTTCTACTCTTTATGAGTTGATCAACTTGATTCACTCTTGACTTAGTCTTGATCAACCTTGAATCTTTCCAACTCTCTTCGTTTGGATGATGTCTTGAAGGTAAACATGAATGATCACACAATCTTCTCCTTCAAGACATGCTTGCAATAAGCTCAACTCTCAAATGACCAATCTTTGGATAATTCCTTGAATAGCACCTTGGTCGACACAAACTCTCCTTGAAACCAACACATGTACTCCAAGAAAATCCTATGGACAAAACCTTCGAATATAACTCAAGGAAACCATTAGTCCACAGAGATTGTCATCAATTACCAAAACCAAACATGGGGGCACCGCATGTTCTTTCAAGTATTCTACATGATATGAATTGACAGATATGGAGAAATGGAGCAGAAGGGCATTCTTGGAACATTTAAGACTTATGAATTGGTTTCATAACTTAATGTTGCACTGAATTGTGAGAGTGAAATCTGTTTGCCAAATTCATATTTGTCATTCACCTAAAACGGTGAACTATTTCATGTCGAGTATGCTAATTAATTAAGAACAAGTGGTATTACCATGGCAGTCAATTCTATATTTGTTGAAATACGTCCCTCTTTATTCAAAAAATGACTCCTAATGGAGCTTCCATGTTAAGCCACAGCACCCTAAAAAGAGCGGTCGATTATATCAATGACCAATCACGTCCATTAGATTCTAACAGTTGGAACGAACAATCATGTCTTTGATTAAAAGACACGTCCCTTAATGAAAGGGTGCCTCTTTGTGACAGATGTATTTTCTGGAAAGACACACCCATTGGTGAAATGACTTCTCTTCATGAAAAGACATATTCAGTCTATAACCTCTCAAAAGATGCAACAATTTAAATTGCCTTAACTGTGCAGAAAACTAATGTGAGAAAATTTAAAATTTGAAGCTGTTTATGCACTTCAATGACTTTTGAGCTTTGCAACTCTATATTTAAACAACAAAAGAATCATGTGTGAAAATTTAAACACAAACTCAATAAAAACATCTAATAATACCTACTCCCTCTGATACAAATTAATTGCGACACTTATTTTGGATCAAAGGGAGTACAACAAAGCGTGGGATTTACACCAGTATGACAAGTTTTCCTTGATGATGCCAAAGGAAAAGTCGTGTAACAAACATATCGGCAAAGCTAGAAAGTTAAGCATGCTTGATCTCAGTCTCCCAAACCCGTATCTGTTCATAAGTCAAGTTGAAAAGAAGAATTTTCTCTTTTGAATTGATACTGCAGACAAGGTAACATTGCTATAACAATTAGTGCGTGGGTAAGGAAGGTAAGGAAGAAGCAAAGAATGACTTCGTGATTCATTTCTGAAGAAGAATCTTTACAAGCATTAACACTGTTTTCGCCATGAGATATAATGGTATTCTCTGGCTATAAGTAATAGTGGCTGTGATCCATTAGCAGGCGGCGAATGGTGTCACAAGTGGACTACACATTGTTTACTCTGCTTCATACAATGCAATCAAACATAGGTATTTGCTCCCCGTGGTTCTAAAAACCAATTACAATGTGAAAATACAGTCTGAACATTCACAATGCTATTGCGGTCCTTTTTTCTTTGAGGTTTGGGGCTGCATGTTTGCTTCATGTAAACCTGCATTATGAACAAACCTTTTTTGTGGTACAACAAACCCACCAGGGATAATTGTTTCTGTGCCCTTAGTTGGGTCACCCTCGACTGATTTGCCCCGAAATTTGGAAACACGCGGTCTTGCCCAACATTGACCGCTCCCCTTGCGTTTTTGCCCTTCCGACACGTCTCTGTCCAGTCAGCGCTGTTTGACCGCAAACGACACGTTACTTTGGACACCGCTTGCCCCCGTGCTCACTCACACTCTCTCATTCCCCACTATTTCTCTCTCTTTTCCCCTCTGACGAACCCTAAATTGCGGCGCTGAGCGGCGGGCGGCCAGATCCATTGCAAGGTGATGGGGGAGAGTGGAGAAAGCGTTGGTGGTGGCCGCTGTGGTGGTAGGAATAGCACGCCCCCACTACAGCGCGGAGAAGGCGACTGCGGCGGCACCAACGGCGACAAGGGAAGCTCCTGTGGCGGATCTGCACCGACGGCAAGAAGCGGTGGCGGATCTGCACCAATGGCGACAAGCGGGGGCAGATCTGCACCAATGGCGACAAGCGGGGGCGGATCTGCACGACAAATTCCCCCAGGGTTAGTATTGGACCTGATTTGCTCAGTTTTTTCACAGGAGATTTACTTGGATTTAGGGTTCAGTCTAAAGTTTGTGCGTTTTATCACTGGATATTGTTCCCCCATAGGATGGATCCAGCTACATCGTTCTTTCTTTCAGTTTAAATGGATACCACTGTTCTAGTTTCTGCTGGTACAAAAGGAAAAATGTGGATTCACATTTCCTTTAGTTGTGGAGAACACTAGTTCATATACTAATTTTACGGCTGCCATTTGCGCCAAGTATCCATGGGGATTGTTTGATGCTGTGGAGATCAGATATTGGGATAGTTCTAAACTTTGTTGGGTCCCTGTGCAGTGTGATGCAGAGTTAGGTCTGATGTTTGCAAGTAATGTAGCAACTATGTCATGCAATTTGGAAATCACAGTTATACAAAGAACTAGAGGTCAGAGATGTGTGAACACATCTAGTTCCAAGCCATCTGCATCCAGAACCAGGGCTAGTAGTAGAACACCAAGTGCTCCTAGAACACCAAGTGCTTATGCAACTGCAAGTGTTAATGAAAGCCAAGAAAACCAAAAGAAGCCACTTGATCTTGTTGTGGGGGAGGCATTGCTTGATGCACTTGGTGTGGAGGATGAGGTTCTATATCCTGGATATGTCCATCACAATAATGATGAAGGAGATGCAACAGATAAGGAGTATATTCCTGCAGAATTTTCAGAAGCAGATGATGATGAGAAGCAAGAGGATGTTGAGATGGGAGTTTTTGAAGATGCAGAAGAGGACAGACCTGTAAAGATGTATGACAGGGAAAATCCATGTATTGATGAAGGTGTGGTATTCCTTATTGCAGTTGACTACAGAAATGTAGTTTCAAGCTTCTCAATCAAGTCTGAAACTGAGTTCCTTACTCTAAAAAGTGATCCAACAAGGTTTACTGTCAAATGTGCTTATGAGAGATGCAAGTGGAGACTGCATGCCTCTTTAATGAGGAAGAGCACACTGTTTCAGGTATTGTATTTTTTAGTCTATTTTCAGGTATTGCATTTTCTATACTAATCTCATTGTTTTTTGGTTTGCTTCAATTAAAGTCAACCGATATCAGCATACATGTCCTAGTGTGAATAGATCTCAGAGATTGAGAGCTACAAAAAGAAGATGGATAGCAGATGCTTCTATGGCATGGATTAGAGCAAATCCAAGAATTGGTTGATGTCTACTACACAACCTTCTTCTTGTAGACGTTGTTGGGCCTCCAAGTGCAGAGGTTTGTAGGACAGTAGCAAATTTCCCTCAAGTGGATGGCCTAAGGTGTATCAATCCGTAGGAGGTATAGGATGAAGATGGTCTCTCTCAAGCAAACCTGCAACCAAATAACAAAGAGTCTCTTGTGTCCCCAACACACCCAATACAATGGTAAATTGTATAGGTGCACTAGTTCAACAAACCTGGATCACGACGGGCTTCTTGCTCTCTTCGTCCTTTAGATCCTTCTCTGGTCCCAGGACTGTGGTGTACTCAATATCTAGCCCAGCGACCCACTCATCATCTGAGTCTTTGAACATGCGTCTGAAGCGAGAAAGGCATCCTTTCACCGCCGTGGAAGAACGAGTGTAGATGACGTCAAACTCATCGCCGGTGATGGTTCTAACCTTGTACTCACTGCCGATCGTGGAGATTTGGGACGCCATGGATTTGGGAGGAGGGTTAGGATTAGTGGAACTGCCGTAATGTGAATGGACGAGACGACTAGGAGCGAACCGCCGTAGTATTGAAGGACGTGCGGGGACGAGTAGGAGCGAACTGCCAGCGTGCGAACGGCAGGGTAGTGGCTTTCCATTCTCCCATGATACAGGCTTCCCAGAGCCCTTGGATCTGATATTGGATGGTTGCATGGCGTGATTGTAGACCTATGGGTGAATATCCTATCCTGGAGGGTTATTCTGCAAATTTTCAGCAACTTAGCATGCGACCGTTTGATCTGAGATCCAAGGGCTGCCAGCAGCCCGTATCATGGTCGCACCTACCACGACCGCCGCGTCGCTCGCGCGGTCGCGCCTTTGGAGATTTAACACGGTGCGTTAAGCTATCTGATGTTGGCATGTCATACATAGTCATCACTTAGTCACTCATACTACAACAAGGTTGGTTATAAGGTTGGCTATAAGTGTATTTTTTTTACTCCTCTCTATCTCTTTCTTCGTACTCCCTCCGTCCCATAATATAAGAACGTTTTTGACACTAGTGTAGTGCCAAAAACATTCTTATATTATGGGACACAGGGAGTACTAGTATTTATTGCATTTGCTAAGGAGTGACCTCTTCCAATGAAATGGTGTTGCTAAGTTTGCTTCATTTAATTAGCTATAGACTCAAAATTGTCTTTTCACCTAGGTACACGCGCTTAGCACCGTTTCTTCCTTGGGTCACCAAACTAGTCTCTCTCTTCTTGATTAACTTGCCACATCAGACTTTATGCCTATGTGGCAAGCTTAAGCACCTGTAGGAGCAAGTAAAAGTAAGTACAATAGTGTGCTTTACATGGCATTTTTGCATATGTGGAGGAAAGAGAGGCAAGGAAAAAGTGGATAAGTGGGCTCTCATGCAAGAGCCATCCTCTACTACATGGTGGAGCATTGGGAGAGGCACATGTATGGAGGTGGTCAGGAATCGGGAGACTCACACCGGTCGTAGCGCCATAGTTAAAATGATAATGGCAAGTCAAATCACGGGGCCCCACCTGTCCAGCAGTAACTCGCTAACAAATCACACATCCCTACATTTGCAGCAGCCTACTCCCTCGCCTTCTCGCGTCTCTGTCGAACCGACTAGGCGGAACTGCTCCGCCTACGACGCAGGAAAAGCCCCGCCCTCGACTTTTAAATACAACTACATCCGCTTAAGAATCCACTGATATACTTTTTGTGACATAGTAACTCATATTTAGTTAGTCAAATGGATGACCTAGAACTACGTGCAGGCCCTATAAACCGAGACGCCTAAAAATAAAAAAACCAAGACGAAGAGGGTAGTTCAGCATGTATCTTTTTTAGATCAATATAGTCGGGATTAACCAAGGAGCAAAACCAAGTGGTAGGCTGCTCCTGTCGTGTTGGCGTAGCAGCTCAAGGAGGGCCAGTCCGCACACGAAATGGCGACACACTTAACAGGACCCCTTTGGCCGACGTGTGGCTCATCCACCGTCTTGTTCCATGTGTGATGCATCAAATTACAGTTCGGAGCATCGCTTGGAATTGGAGGCACCCCGGTCGTAGCGCCGCAGTAGTAGAAAATGAGCGATGAGGGGTCAAATCACAAAGCCCCACCTTTCCCGCATTAAGCTGGACGGACGAAGCAACCATCATTTCACTCTAGGGCGCAAGAGTATAAAGAAAAGAGAAAACAATGATGCGTGCGGCAGCTACCTAGGGCACCCTAGGGTAGGGGTCTCCACTACAGATCCTTTTTTTGAAAGTGCCTCCACTACAAATCAGCTTCTCCCTCGTCCTCTTGAAGAAAACCGATGATGAGTGCGGCGATAGGGTTTGTAGGAGTACTACGGCGTGCGGGGCCACGTCGTAGTAAACGGGTTCGAGTCGATGCCTTAAATATGTGTGGGCCGCTTGGTTTTACGGGAACGAGGCAGCATTTTGGGTTCGGGGACCAGTGGAGATATAGTATGCACAAAAAATTGTGGACGTAGGTTCGACCGAAAGGCAATGATGCATGGGCCCTGCATTTTGATATACTCGGGGGCTGCGTGAAATTTGCTACTCTACTCAAAACTAGTAAGGTACACATGTATTGAACGCATGAGATTTCGAAACCAAATTATGAATAAATACACACTATAGCATGTAAAGCTTTGAGTCATATATGCATGATGTAGATGTTCATTTAGTTTTTATAGTTCATCTAATTCAAAATCAATTAGTTTTATAAAAATGTTAAGATTCATGGGGTTGTGCATTGTAAATCATAAAGTAAAAAACAAATAATGGCAATTCATTTAGAAAAAAATAATCAATTATGATACAGAAAATTCTAGAACAAAGGAGAAGTGCTTGTGTTTTGAGGTTTGTGCATTATGCTTAAGTTCAACCATGGAGTCTTCTAAATTGTACATGTGGCAGATCTGGTGGAATGCTGATGATATCCAACGGCCAGTAGTGCTCGGATTTGCCTATCTCTGCATTGTTGGGTTAGCTTCATCCAGCGACCATCTTTCAAAGTTATTGGCACACTATATAGTTCTTGTGCCATAGTTGCATGTTTTGGAAAAAAGCTACTAGTGGGTTGTACTATCTATTTAAGAATAGAAGATGTATACATGGAAGTTGTAGGGAAAGAGATGACATGGAGCATCTCAATTCCTATGAGTAGGGATTGGAAAAGAGGTGTCATTTGGTTCACATCATAGGAACTTTTCTATTGAATCTAGAGATGACATGTATCTCAATTCCTATGAGGATGGATTAGAAAAGAGATGTAATTTGGTTCATATCATAGGAACCTTTCTATTGAATATACGCTAATGTTTATTTTCCTTTGAAATTAAGGGAGTATAGGAATCCATTCATATGAGCCAAGTGGCTCTAAAGCTATAGATCCAGTGCTCAGTGCCAGTTCCTGTTTGTTGCATGTTTTTTTGTTTCACAGAATATCCATATCAAACGGAGTCCAAACGGGATAAAAACTGACGAAGACTTTTTTTGAATATATATGATTTTTGGGAAGAAAAATCCACGCGAGACGGTGCCCGAGGTGGCCACGAGGCAGGGGGGGCGCCCCTGACCCTCGTTGGCCACCCATAAGGCGGTTGATGCCCTTCTTTCGCCGCAAGAAAACTAATTTCCGTATAGAGATCGTGTTAAAATTTCAGCCCAATCGGAGTTACGGATCTCCAGGAATATAAGAAACGGTGAAAGGGAAGAATCTGAGAACGCAGAAACAGAGAGAGACAGAGAGACAGATCCAATCTCGGAGGGGTTCTCGCCCCTCCCGTGCCATGGAGGCCATGGACCAGAGGGTTCCCTTCTCCCATCTAGGGAGGAGGTTAAGGAAGAAGAAGAAGGAGGGGGGCTCTCTCCTCCGCGCTTCCGGTGGCACCGGAGTGGCACCGGGGGCCATCATCATCACCGCGATCTACACGAACACCTCCACCATCTTCACCAACATCTCCATCACCTTCCCCCCTCTATCTACAGCGGTCCACTCTCCGGCAACCCTCTGTACCCTCTGCTTGAACATGGTGCTTTATGCTTCATATTATTATCCAATGATGTGTTGCCATCCTATGATGTCTGAGTAGATTTTCGTTGTCCTATCGGTGGTTGATAAATTGCTATGATTGATTTAATTTGCTTGTGGTTATGCTGCTGTCCTTTGGTGCCCATCATATGATTGTGCGCGTGGATCACACCCTAGGGTTAGTTGTATGTTGATAGGACTATGTATTGGAGGGCAAGAGTGATAGAAACTTCAACCTAGCATAAAAATTGATGCATACGGGATTGAAGGGGGACCAATATATCTTAATGCTATGGTTGGGTTTTACCTTAATGAACATTAGTAGTTGCGGATGCTTGCTAATAGTTCCAATTATAAGTGCATAGAATTCCAAGTCAGGGATGACATGCTAGCAGTGGCCTCTCCCACATAATACTTGCTATCGGTCTAGTAAAGTAGTCAATTGCTTAGGGGCAATTTCGCAACTCCTACACCACTTTTCCACACTCGTTATATTTACTTTATTGTTTCTTTATCTAAACAGCCCCTACTTTTTATTTACATACTCTTTATTATCTTGCAAAACTATCCAACAACACCTACAAAGTACTTCTACTTTCATACTTGTTCTAGGTAAAGCGAACATCAAGCGTGCGTAGAGTTGTATCGGTGGTCGATAGAACTTGAGGGAATATTTGTTCTACCTTTAGCTCCTCGTTGGGTTCGACACTCTTACTTATCGGAAACTATTGCGATCCCCTATACTTGTGGGTTATCAGTAGACTCCTCACCCATCTTTATAGTTACCTCTCGAAGATGAATGAAATGATATATACATGGTATTCTACATGTGCAATTTGGTACACGAAAACTCGGTAAAAGTTTGTGAGGTTCGAATTTTCAATAAAGCTATATGCACTACATTTCGAAACGGAGGGAGCATACGGCAGTTGCTAACACTCACGTGGACGATTTGTGTGTAGGAGGAGTGGCCGTTCTGTTAAATGACATGGCAAAACTGACACTATCGGATGCCGATCTAAAGGTTCTTACGATGTTCGTCAGGAAAAGGCTTGTGGCGAACGTTTGTCGGATAATGATTTACGGACACATGCATTGCATTGATATGTGCCCCCCTCTCTCTCACGCACACGCACCCTCACGAGTCACGACTCTCCCGAGTCCTCTCGCAGACTCGCACGTTGCACCCACCGTCTATCTGCAGGTAGACGTCATGCACATATGTGCTCTTCACACCCTACCCTCAGAACTTCTAAAAAACAAAAGACGGCGTGCACATTTTATTTTAGCTCACACGTCACACACTTATACTATTACTCTTGCGGCGAACGTTCTTTGGGCATAGTATATTGTACTCTCACAAAGAGAAGCGGTGCACGCACGCACTAGTTTTCTCACACCCACTCGCGGGTACACGTAGGAGCGCATTTTTTTGAAGCTGTTACAACAAAATCACTCCACTATATATAAAAGCAGGATCCTTAGCGCTTGCTTTACTAGGGTTCCTCTCGTTCACTCTCTCATGCTCTCCAGATCTAAGAAACACATAGGTGGCCACACTCTCTCTCAGCTCACGGCTGGTCACAAATCCGGCCGGACAACCTCGACCGGGGCAAGGGTGTAGGTGCACCGTTCACGCTGTTGTCGGCGGCGAGGGAGGAGACCAACGGCTGCCTGCACGTCCCGATTGGCGGCCGTGCCGTTCTCTCCGAGAGAGCGCCGGCTCGGGAGGGCCTCCGACCCCTTCTTCCTCCCTGTGGTATTGTGGCCAAGATGCGGCCTCCCGACGCCGTCTTTGCCACATGCCGACGGCCCTCAGGTATATATTCCTTCCAAACCTGCCTTGCTCTACTGCCCTAGCTCCCTTCGCGTGGATTCTTTTCTACTTCCATCCGCTATTCCAAAGCCACCTAGACTTCTACTATTATTAGAAGTAAAGCTAGTTCATACAGTCGAGTCAAAGCGTTGGTTCAAACAGGGAAGAAAGTGGGAAAGCTGTAGCATGAATCTAGGACTTTGTTCTAAGAGGAAACGTGGGAAAGTAGTAATATCTGTCACTGTTTAAATAACTGTATTTCGTATTTGCGCAAACCGGGATGTCTATCTCCATATCATTTCGGAATGTCTGTCTCCGTATCATTTCTATCCGCGCAATCAAAAGCACACACCTCAGTTTTAGTACAATTGCACAAAATGAGATGGCTATCCCTCGTTGTCGTCGTCTAACCTCCCGTCTTCAAGGTATCCCTACATTGGTAGTAACTGAGGTAGAATGACCAAAGCAATCTAAAAGAAGCTGATTCGTATGTTTTACTTCTTGATTGTAGTGCAGGGATGAGTGAAAACAATTGCATCCTAGTTCGGAATGCACTTTCTACCAGTTCATCCATGGACCAAGGACTAGCTGGCACGGCTGCATGGTGGTTTTTTGGACAGGTGCGCGGACAAGAGGCATTGTGGTCTGCTTATTTCTACAAATAGCGGTGCTTAAATTTAGTGGAATGCACAAGCATTTCAGCTGGTCAGTACACTGCATGGTTCAGCTCAGCATTCCACCTGAGACCACAATTATAATTGGTTATTCTGGAATGAGAGAACCTAACCCTGGATGGTGGCAACAAGAAAAAACCAGAGTGAACTCCAGGAAATTTAAGCCTGTCGGGAGGCCCTTTGCTCAGAGAAGCCTTGCTTGTTTTTTCCTGATTTGTAAACCTTCTCACAACTTTGTCTTTTGCTGTGAACTAGTATATGTTTGTTATGTTCTATGAATCATTGAGATGTATACAATTGCTTAACTTATGCTTTTCAAGTTTTTTATAAAGACGAGTTTAATGTGAGTGTTCCACATGAGCGCTGGACTAGCGTGTGAACGTTTGGAATTTATTACATTGTGGCCTCAATTAACTGCATGAACCACTATAACAAGATACATAGTTGCTTATATGTCAGACATCAGATTGTTGATTGTTAGTTGGTCGATAGCCTAGTGTTGAAGCGAGCTGAGACAATGTGTCGTGTTTTGCACAACTGCTTACAAGTGGGGTAGCACCAACAGTGTTTACAAGTACTTATGTATACATCGGCGCACGGTTCTCGAATGAGTGCTCTATTTCATCAAAACACACACTGCTCGTATGATAAACTATGACAACTTATGTCTTACCATGCCATATTCATGAAAAAACTAATGAGGACGCATCTGTTTCGGCGACAATTATGATGGTTCTCACATGATTCAGGGCACACAAAAGTAGCAGCAATTCCCATAGACGGATTCAAACAGAGTACTAGCCCCAGAGGGGTCAATAACAAGCAAGGTTCGGATAATTAGACACAATCCAAACTACTATTAAACACTAGCTGGGGCAACTATTTCACGCCTCGATCTAATTTGGCCTAGACAAGACGAACCTTGCCATGAACATTAGCGAGGACGTCCTGCAGCAGCTCAATCCTGTGAACCTTCATGAAGACAACCTTGTGGCCTTGCCACTGATAAACTTGTTTGTGGAGGCATGCCACATCATCTTCCTGCGTAAGCTTGACAAGAACAGTATGCCTCAGAAACGAAGGAGTAGCTTTGAACTTCTTGTGCTTCAGTACACCCTGGATAACACGCCTGACAATAGTGAGGCTGGAACACAACTCTTCATTGGTATAACCGCAAATGGCTTCTAGGATCCAACAGCCTAAGAACTCTGTTTTCCCAGTGCGTATATTCAGGTCGTCCGCCTCATAGCGAGTGACATGTACAACCACACAATCCTTGTCTGCATTAGGGCTCTAATTGAAACAGAAACAAATTCTGAATTACTTTTCAGTATAAGAAACATAAGTTATTTAAACCACTATGTATAGCATGGCATCGAAGCTAATAAAATTTTGCATTATTAATCACCACA
The DNA here is from genome assembly GCF_002162155.2 of Triticum dicoccoides. Lineage (NCBI taxonomy): Eukaryota > Viridiplantae > Streptophyta > Magnoliopsida > Poales > Poaceae > Triticum > Triticum dicoccoides. The sequence goes on from NC_041384.1 coordinate 740,090,396, forward strand.
TACTTCCTTTTCTAAAAAAAATCATCACATACTTAGATGAAAAACCACAATCGAGATCGGCAAAGAAGGAAATCACCTTGGGCAGCTCAGCGGGCCGGGGGGACTCATCCTCGAAGGGGGGAAAACTGCTCTTGAAGTGCCATGGGGGCTGTAACCTCAAACGTGGCGTTGACCATCTCAGTAGTGGTCGTGAGCGTATCTGGGGTCGACTCAGTGGTTGCCTCCATCTTCTTGGAGCTCTCTATCTCGTGGGGATCAGCCTCCTGCGTCTGCTCCAATATCGGCAGATCTTTGCCTGGTTCTCCTTGGTCCATCATGAAACTGACGAATACTAGGAGATCACTGAAAGGAAAACACAATCACAATGACAATGAAACGAAAAAGAGAGTGAGGATCAGTTACTGCTTTGCAAAAGTTCTTTTTTTCTCTGAACAAAAATATACCAACATCACGGATCCGCTTACCTTCCCTTCGTTCGGAGAGAAGAACAGTGGCAGATGCGAGTGTTGCCTTTCTTGAAGACGGTGAGGGAGAAGAGGATTCAGCGAAGAGTGAAATGATCGTTGCTTCGTCCGTCAAACTTAGACTGCGGGGAGGTGGGGTTTTGTGATACGACGGCTCGTTACTACCGCGCTACGACCGGGGTGACTCTCCGCCTGCATACTGCCTTCTAATTTGGTGGATGGCATTTGGGCCCGCACGCTGCATGGCCCGCATGTCGGTGAACAAAAGTATAACGGCATTCAGTAGAGGGAGACGTTTCAATGACCTAGGAGGAGCCAGAAGCGGTAGAGTGTCTCTACTGTACTAGTAGTAATTGTTTTTCTGGGTAGCTGTAGAGTGTCTCCACTGTACTAGTAGTAACTGTTTCTCTGGGCCCAAGACAAAACAGCCCATCCACACTAGTAAATAGTAAAATCAATTCAAAAACCCATATATTTACTGAATTGACGGATGGGTATGTCGAAGAGCAAAAAAAGGAGTTTCGGGTGGGCAAAAGAGCTTCTGAACGTGTCGGGCTTCTATTTACAACATATTGTGGTCATAATCCAGTAAATTTTACGACCCAGGATGTTCATTCTATGGACCTGACTGATCCATTTGACCGTGACTGCCGAAAACAGTACTGGAGTTAGATGTTGTTGCCCTTTTCAATCTGTTTTTTTGTAAACCTGATGAACAATTAACCCTCGTGGTTTTGTACAGTTTGTAACCTGGAGTTAGATGTTCCTTCGCTTTTCAACTCAGCTGTGACTGTCATATTTTCTTTGAAACAAGGCAAATGGCTTGCCATTCGTTTAATTTAGAGTTAAATGTTGTAACAAATCCCAACCAAGGGAAATAACATCACTCTCGCCAGCTTCTTGAGCTCACTGTGCATTACAGAAGCCAAGTGATTAGCTCCCACTAGCACCCACAAACTTATTTTGAACTAGCACATCAAATGGGCTGTAAATTTTCATAGGAAAGGCTGCATGACCATGACAGATTTGGATTCTGACATTTGGGACCCTCAAGGAAATAGCCTATCCAAGGTGGTGTTGACTTACTAGCTAGTCAACAAACGATTCTGCCTACCAGCCGTTCGATTGACATCCAACATCTGTCGTGTATCTTCTATCTCTTGTCTTCTTCTTTCTCCAGCCGCCCAAACCAAACCACCCCGTCGGCTCCGCCTGCTCGCCTCCCATGGCTGGCTGCGCCTCCGCCGCCCTACCGTACATACCCTCCAATGTTGGCCAGTCCCTCCCGATATTCCCCCACACATCCTGTTATTCTCCGGCGACGTCAGCCCCAACACGCACCCGCGCCCGAACCAGTCAACCCTCGTACTCCCCTCCGCCTACGACTGGACCGGCGCATCTTCAACGGCTCCTGTTTGTTCCGTCTGAGGCCTCGCCGTCGTCCTCCGCCTTGCGGCCTTGGTTCGCTCGCCGTGCGCGGTGCGCCGCCCTCTTGCGTTGTCAACGTCGTCAACAACCGAGAGGAACAAGGAGATGACCGTACATGGAGAGGATGACAGGAGGGACCCACCAGCGTCATGGTAGTACGCAAGCAAGTGCCTCTATAGTACAAGCCCAAAAATATGGTTCCTCCTAATGGTTGGACATCTGGGGCTCACGCCATTGTCAACGTAGTCAATAAACAAGAGAATTACACTATGAGCGGCTGACACCAGGGACCCAGCAAGTCACGCAGTTTATTTTTGAGGAACAAGCAATTGTTATTTATACTAGTTTTAGCGACGGATCAGGGTAACAACGGGGCTATGCAGGGGCTGTGGCCCGTCTAGCCAGGGTTTTATTTATGTTTACCACATCATGAGCCCAATTGTGTTTTTTTCTTGCTGAAAATGGCTAGCCCAATTCTATTTTTTAAGGAAATACCCAAACAAGGCCTACTTCCTTTATCGGCCCTGCTAGGATGCAAATCTTTCAAGATGAGGAGAGTTTCATTCGGTTTGCCCAGAAATGGGCTATACATTTTTAAAACACATCAAACCGGGAATTAGTTTCAATTTTTTTTTCATTACAAGATCTTAAATTTCATTGATTTTTATGCATGGACAATTATTTATATTTTATATTTATATAAATTATTTTTCAAAATAGTTTGAATGTGAATCGATATTTCTGGATTAAAAACAGTTGACCGCACCGAAATATGCAAAATTTCGTATACTTTTTAACCGTGGCCACAATATGAGGTGTAATGCTAACAAAAAGAAGATGGGCTCCAAAAAAATTCTTAAGAATTAGCAAATGGGCTGTACATTATTAGAAATAATGGCAGATGGGTTGTATGCTTTCATAAAAAAAAGTTGACGCACACGCAACGCCCTGTCAACTTAGTCAACACACGAGAGCAGTGACTGTTGGATGTCCATCCAACGGCTGTCGTGCTTCTTAAATCTCTGCTCTTCATGCTCCAACCGCTCAAACAAGCGCCGGCGGGACTGCCTGCTCCCTCCTCCCGCGGCCGGCTATGCTGCCACGCAGGCCTCATGGCCCCACTGTACTCCCATCGCTGGCCTAGCCATCCCTCTACTCACCCACACATGCTGTTATTCTTCAGCGACGTCAGACGAACCAATAAACGCTTGTACTTCTCCGCGTGGGAAACAACTACCGAGTATTCCCTGGCTCCGTGTCGTTCCCTTCCTAGGCCTCGCCGTCGTCCACCGCCCTGGTGCTCTCGGCGCGGCCTGGTCAATGTGGTCAATGAACGACATCCATCGGAAGTGGACTATACGTGGAGAGGCCGACAGCTGGGTCCACGGCCGCACGCAAGGAAATGCCTCCTTATTACGTGCAAAATAATGATTCCTCCACCTGACATCTAGGACCCACAAGAAGGGCCTCTGTATTTCGCGAAAAAACGTTCCCCCCGCTGACAGGTCGGACCCACCAGCTATATCTTCGCACGCAAGGAAGTGCCTCCTTATTACGCCCAAAAAAAATGAATACCCCCTACTAGCTGGGACCCACCATATTGTTGGGTTGACTTGTGGGCTTACTAAGTTGACGGGGACGGAGGGCTTTGTCAACTTAGTCAATACTCCAGTGACCGTATGATGTCCATCCAACGGCCATAGTGCTTCTTCAACCTCTGGTCTTCTTGCTCCAGCCGCCCAAAGCAGCGCCGGTCGTGCTGCCTGGTCTTGCCCCCCGTGGCCGGTTGTGCTACCGTGGAGGCCTCACCGCCCCATACTACTCCCACCACTGGCCAGGCCATCCCTCCACTCACCCACATCCCCTGTTATTCTGCAGCGACGGCAGCCTCACGCCACAGCCGAACCAGTGAACGCTCGTACTCCTCTCCGCGTGGGCATCCAATGCCGCGTCTTGCCCGGCTCCGCGTCGTCCCCTTCCTAGGCCTCGCCGTCGTCCACCGCCGTGGTGCTCTCGGCGCGGCGTGGTCAATGTGATCAACGACCGACTTCCATCGGAAGAGTACTGTACGTGGAGAGGCTGACAGCTGGGTCCACATCAGCCGCAAGGAAGTGCCTACTTATTACGCGGAAAATAATTATTCCTCCACCTGACAGCGGGGACCCACCGGACGGGCCACCAGTATTTTGCGAAATAAATCGTTTCCCCTGACTGCTGGGACCCACCGGATGGGCCACCGTATTTCACGAAAAAAACGTTCCCCCTACTGTCAGCTCGGACCCACGGGAAGTGCCTCCTTATTACGCACAAAAAAATGAATACTCCCCCGGCTAGCTGGGACCCAACTTGGAGGGAGGCTGACTTGTGGGCCCACTAAGTTGACGGGGATGAAGGGCTTTGTCAACTTAGTCAATATGAACGATTCTAGCTCCAGTGACCGTACAATGTCCATCCAATGGCCGTAGTGCTTCTTCAACCTCTGGTCTTCTTGCTCGAGCCGCCCAAAGAAGCGTCGGTCGTGCCGCATGCTCCTGCCTCCTGTGGCCAGCTGTGCTGCCGCAGAGGCTTCACCGCCCCCTACTATTCCCACCGCTGGCCAGGCCCTGCGGCGACGGCAGCCTCACACCGCAGCCGAACCAGTGAACCCTCGTACTCCTCTCCGCACGGGCTTCCACTGCCGCGTCTTCCCCGGCTCCGTGTCGTCCCCTTCCTAGGCCTCGCCGTCGTCCACCGCCATGGTGCTCTCCACGCAGCATGGTCAACGTGGTCAAGGAATGACTTTCATCAGAAGAGTACTGTACGTGGAGAGGCTGACAGCTGGGTCCATGGCCACAACCCAGTTTTTTTGTGATTTGTCAAGTAAGTCGCTTTGTCAGGCCTGTTGGGCTGCAAATCTTTCAAGACGAGGAGAGCTTTCATTCGGCTGGCCGAGAAAATGGCCCATCAGTAATGATAAATGGGCTGTACATTTTTAAAACACATCAAACCGACAATTAGGTTCAAATATCTTTTTTTCATTTCAAGATTTTAAATTACATTAATTTTTATGCGTGGAGAATTTGTTGGATTTTATATTGATATACATTTATTTTTAAAATCAATTTGAATGTGAGTCGAAATTTCGGGATTAAAAACATGTCGGACCGCACCGAAATATGCAAAATTTCGTATAATTTTTTAACCGTGGCCCCAATATGGGCTGTAATGCTAACAAGAAGAATATGGGCTCTAAAAAAACCTTAAGAATTAGCAAATAGGCTGTAAATTATTAGAAATAATGGCAGATGGGCTGTATGCTATTTTCCACAGATTTGAGGCTTTCCTAAAAAAAGGTTGACACACAAGCACTGACTGTTGGATGTCCATCCAATGGCCGTCATGCTTCTTCAATCTCTGCTCTTCCTGCTCCAGCCGCTCAAACAAGCGCCGGCGGGACTGCCTGCTCCCTCCTCCCCGCGGCTGGTTGTGCTGCCGCGCAGGCCTCACCGCCCCACCGTACTCCCGTCGCTGGCCTAGCCATCCCTCTACTCACCCACACTTGTTGTTATTCTCCGGCGATGGCAGACGAACCAGTAAACCCTCGTACAGTCGTACTCCCCTCCGTGTGGGTAACAACTGCCGAGTCTTCCCTGTCTCCGTGTCGTCCCCTTCCTAGGCCTCGCCGTCGTCCACCACCGTGGTGCTCTCGGCGCGGCGTGATCAATGTGGTCAATGACCGACTTACATCAGAAGAGTACTGTGCGTGGAGATGCTGACAGCTGGGTCCACGGCCGCAGCAAGGAAGTGCCTCCTTATTACGTGCAAAATAATTATTCCTCCACTTGACAGCGGGGACCCACCGGACGGGCCACCGTATTTCGTGAAAAAAACGTTTCTCCCCTGACTGCTAGGACCCACCAGCTACACCTTCACACGCAAGGAAGTGCGTCCTGGCAAAAAAATGATTCGCCCCCCTAACTGCTGGGACCCACCAGCTACATCTTCGCACGCAAGGAAGTGCGTGACAGTCAGGACCCACCTGGTCGAAGCGTACGTAGCGTTGTCATTCTGGTCGCGAACGTGTACGTACATATATACTGGTGGATGTAGAGGCGCGCACGTGTCGTAGTAGAGGTGTGCACGTAGCATGTACATGTACGTACATCGGCCAGGGTGCAAGAAAGAAAATACGGCCACATATGTGTACATACGGGCGGGGTCTCGAACGCCTGCTCGCGCATACGTACGGCGAGGGCTCGTTGACATGGCTGGGTCGGAACGGAGAAACATCATCGTCGTCGTGTTCATGGGGAGGCAACGGAATGCGCCGTGTTCATGGGAAGGCAACGGAATGCTCGTGTTCATCGGGAGGCAACGGAACGCGTGGGAGCCAACTGGCTGGGTCGGAACAGAATGCGTGGTCGTGTTCATCGGGAGGGCTTGGACGGAACAGGCGACGGAAACGAGGCCTGGCGTACCGCAGAACGGAGGAAACAGCCTTGTGTTCGACTGGCCACGTTTGAAACGGGATCCTGTTCATCGGGAGGGGTCTGGCGTACCGCAAAACGGATGAAACGGACCTCCTACGGTCGAAACGGGGGTCCTGTTGATCGGGAGTGGTGTGGCCTATTGCAAAACGGAGGAAACGGACCTGCTACGGTCGAAATGGGGGTCATGTTGATCGGGAGGGGTGTGGCGTACCGCAAAACGGACGAAACGGACCTCCTATGGTTGAAACGGGGGCCCTGTTCATCAGGAGGGGTGTGGCGTACCGCAAAACGGGACTCCACGGGATACTGTTCATCTCCACCGTCGACCTCCTCCAGCCTCCATGGGCTACCGTCGATCGCCTCCAGCCTCCACGGGCTCCTGTTCATCCAGCCTCCACCGCGCGCTACTCCACCGGCTACTGTTCAACCACCCCTCCATCGTCTACTATTCATCTAGCCCTCCACACCACTGGGTCCTGTTCAACCACCCCTATACGGGCACCCCTCCACCGTCTACTGTTCATCCAGCCCTCCACACCACGGGGTCCTGTTCATCCAGAGGCAATGCCACCACTCACTGTTCATCCAATCGATCGGCTTCAGTTAGCAGCAGTAGCGAAGGAATCGCTCGATCGGGTTCAGTTAACAGCCATCGATCGATCGCTCGGGTTCAGTAACGCGTAGCCTGTAGTGCAATCGCTCGGGTTCAGTTAGAGCCAACGCCTCGCACACACACGCGTACGTGTATGAGAGAAACGCGCATCGCTCGGCCCCCGACCTCCCACCGTAACCGGGAACTCCCCGAAATTTTCCTCGCCCTCACTTCTACCACGTTTTTTCCGTCATGGACGTCCCAAAGAATGTCATGCAGCTGCCTCTCTAGCCTGCCCAGGACGAAAAGCCCATTTTCTGTCATGATTTTTTGTCATAGAAGTAGGAGCCCACCACATCTATGATGATACTGGGTTTTGTCACAATTATCATCATAGAAGTGTCATATGTACTCCCTCCATTCCTAAATACTTGTCTTTCTAGAGATTTCAACAAGTGACTACATACGGAGCAAAATGAGTGAATCTACATTCTAAAATATGTCTATATACATCCATATGTGGTAACCATTTGAAATTCCTAGAAAGACAAATATTTAGGAACGGAGGGAGTATGACATAATTTTTTTCGTTCGACCCAAAATGTCACGGATGTGTCTTTTTTTGTAGTGTGTGGAGGTGCCATATGACAGATGCTACCATGGCAAAGAGATTGCACTTGACAAACTGTATGGAAAGTATAGTGATATCTTTCAACTTTTATATACTTTCAAAGCTAAAGTAGAGAGGGCATCACCAGGCAGTATTGTGAAAATTGAGAAGCACACAGTTGAGTACAAGATAAATAACAAGAAGTTCTACAAGGAGTGCTTTAGAAGGGTGTTTGTGTGCTTTAAAGCATGTCAAAAAGTTTTTCTGGAGGGGTGTAGACCATACCTAGCTGTAGATGCTACTGCACTGACTGGTAGGTTCAGAGGCAACTTGTGGCAGCATGTGCCCTAGATGGACACAACTGGTTGTTTCTTGTTGCATATGGTGTTTTGGAAGGGGAGTCAATTGAGAGTTGGACTTGGTTTTTTAGCAACCTAAAGAAAGTAATAGGTCATCCAGAAGGTTTAGTGATACATAATGATGCTTGCAAGGGATTTGAAACTGTTGTTGAGGATGTTTACCCTTGAGTGGAGTACAGAGAGTGCATGAGGCACTTGGCCCAAAATTTCAGCAAGAAATTCAAGGGGAAGTTTTATGATGATAATTTGTGGCCATGCTCACTAACTTGTAGCATCAAGAAACACAACTATCACTTGAAACAGTTGAAAAGCAAGCCCAAAGTAAAGGAATATCTAGAGGAACACCACACAAAAATATGGGCAAGAGCTGATTTCAATGAGATGAGCAAAGTTGACTATGTCAACAACAACCTAGCTGAGTCATTCAACTCCAAAAACAAAAAATACAAGAGCCTGCACATAGTTGATCTGCTAGACAAGATAAGGCAGTATATCATGGAGAAATTTGACCTAAGAAACAGAATTTCCTCTGACCGTTTCATTGGGCACTACATCATACCAGCAGTAATGAAGGTGTTAATGGAGAAAACAAAAGGTTTGCAAATGAGTACAGTGAGGAGAAGCCCAACAGAGGCAGAGGTGACTGCTACTGACAGTGAGAAGAGAGAATGGAGGTACCATGTTGACTTAGAGCGCTGGTCTTGCAGTTGCAGACAATGGCAGATCACTGGTAAACCATGCATCCATGCACTTTTCTTTATCACCGCTCTAAGAGGTGAAGCAAGTGGAATAGATCAATATGTCCACAAATATTACTCAGTTGACATGTTCAAAGCTACTTATGCTGAGAACCTCCCAGCTCTAGAAGGCAAGCAACAATGGGACATTATAGATCCTGGATTCAAATTGTGTGCTCCTATACAACACAGAGCTCCAGGCAGACCAAGAAAGCAAAGGATTAGAAGTAGCACTGAAGGAAAAGGCCTTGGTCCTAGGAAGCACAAGTGCAAAAGGTGTAGGAGATGTGGACACAAAGCCAAGGGCTGCAAACAATCTGTTGATCTAGCCTTTGGAGAAGATGAACATTGGGGAGCAGACAATGTAGATGATCATCCTACAGCCAATGAACCAGCAGAAGCAGAAATACGAGAGGAGGAGGAGGAGGAGGAGACAACACCTGATGTTCTTCAGCAGCAAATACCACCACCAAAGGAGCCCTCACATGATGCATCTACAAGAGCTAGTTGTGCAGTCAGGTATAAGATCTTGGCTTACAAATTCTTACATGCTTTGATATTATTGCTTTATAAAATCTTTCAAATTGTGATATGCTTCCACTTGTTTTAGCCCTAGGAAAAATCATAAAAGGGCAGCAGCAAGAGGAGCTTCTCCCAAGTGTGTCAAGCAGAAAACAGTTGTGGAATAGGAGCAAGAAAGCAGTGTTCAAAGCAAAGGTTTCTCTCCAAAAAGAGCAGCAGCAACAGTTGAAGCTCCAAACCCATGAAAGAACACTAGAAGCAAGGCAATGCTAGCTCCAAAGCCAGCCAAGAACACCAGGAGAAACAAACGTAAGTTCTAGTGCTATGTTATATTTGCCAGTGATGTTATCTTGTTGTTATGCACTTAAGTTCTAGTACTAAGTGTGCTTAAATGCACTATGAAGTTGCTATATTTGGTACAATGTCAGTTTGTTGAATTTGGTATGATGTCAGTTTGTTCTATTTGGTACAATGTCAATTTGTTGAATTTGGTACAATGTCAGTTTGGTAAAATATGTGCTCTATTTGGTACAATTGGTTGCTCTATTTGCTAGTCTGTGTTGCTCTATTTGCTGAATTTGGCACTACATATGGAATAAATATGTATTTGGTACAGTGTCACAAGCATCAGCAGTGAATAATGATCTTCAAATTTAGCATACAATAGTGCATCATGAACAACATTCAACACATCTCTCTCACACACACTTTCTTCAACAACTGCTAGATACTAGAACACAAAAAACACATCAACACACATTCCTACGAACAACAATGCCAGAACTAGCAGCATCTCATCTCTCTCTCTCTCACTGTCTTCTTCCAAGCAAGATTTTTCTTTGACAGCTCCATGTTTTGCTTCTGCATTTTGTGGCCTCTGATCTAGCTTTGTTCTAGCTCTGCGTGCAGGTCTTCAAAAGCAAGGGCAGCACACAATGGAGGAGGAGGATCAACCCAAACGACCCAGTGACACTCATGTGGTAACTACTTGGACATCAAATTAACAAAACATTAGAGATTGCATAAACACCATCTTAAACATGGTATAATCACAAGATCTTACATCTAAAGGACACCCTAAAAAATGGCGGCGAGTGTTAGCTCCTCCCCACGCAACACGCTGGGCAGGAACAAGGCCATGACTAGGGCAGCGATGCTTTGATAAAAGCTCCAATCCGCAATAACTTTCATCTGGAAGATAGAACTCGGAGACATGCTCCACAATCCCGGCCCCATCAACATAAACCAGAAATTTCCCCAATTATCACAAACCCTAGAACACATTGGGGGGAGGAAGAAGCGTTGCCGGAGTTTTACTTACCTCTCCGACCACTGGCGAGAAGATGGAAGAGCCCGAGCTCGCCATGCATCGCCGCTCCTTGCTCTATCGCGCCACGCCTTGCCTCCCACTCCTTTTTCCTCGCCGGCGTTCTCGCTCTGCTCTGTTTGCTTGCGCTAGCACATTGAGGATGAAGGTGTGTCAGGTATAGCACTGACAGGGGCAAAAATGTCCAAAGTAACGCGTCGTTTGCGGTCAAACGACGCTGACTAGACGGAGACGTGCCGGAAGGGTGTCAGGACCCCAATCCTAAGTCACACCGATCTAACATGTAACACTTCATATCACTTTGCAGCATCACGCACGGTATTCCCACGGGTGCCACCTTACCTGGCCCGGGACCGTTTGCGCCTTTTGGCTCACGTATATGATATTGTCGCTAGTATCCATATGACAGAGAACCCGGGCCGACATGACTAGTCGTGAACCCAAAGTGGCACTAACTTACGGGGACAGGCATACATGAAACAACATCGAACATGTCGGCCATCAACATGTGCATCCGGGCTATAGCAACTGGGCTAACAGGACTCCGGGAACCCGGGCTGTAGTAGGCTAGCAGGACTCCGGAAGTCACCGCATGACATTTCCCCGAAGGGACAGACACAGGAACAAAGTGAATCACATGTCGGCCAGTCTAAGTGTTCCGGAGCAGTAGTACTGGGCTAGCAGGACTCCGGTAAACCGGGCTGTAGCAGACTACCAAGGCTCAGTGGAAGCACCGGGCTACATTTCCCCATAAGAGAGGCTACCAAGGATAAACAACTAGGTAGTCAGATCCCACACATACCAAGCATTTCAATCATAGACATAATATGCTCGATATGTGCAAATACAACATGGCATCACAACAAGACTCTACGACTCAGAGTATTTATTCATTAGGCTCCAAGGAGCGAGATATTACAAACATGGGTCTCATGACCCAACAATCATAGCATACAAATCAAAGCACATGCGGAAGCTTAACATGTCTGAGTACAGACATCTACAAATGAATAAGGCTAAGAAGCCTGACTATCTACCAGATCCTGCTGAGGGCACAAGATCGTAGCTGAGGTATCAAGCTAAACGTCGAAGTCCACCTGGAACTACTAGTGAGACTGACGTCTCTTTGCAAAACATAACATAGGCAAACGTGAGTACAAATATACCCAGCAAGACTTACATCAGAACTATCTACATATGCATCGGTATCAAAAAGGGGGTGGTGGAGTTTAACTGCAGCAAGCCAGCTTTGACTCAGTGGCTAACCTGAACTACGACTGCAAGCAACTCTTTTGAGGTGGCGCACACGAGTCCACATATTCACCATATCAATACACCACTATGGATCCGCTCCTGTCTCCCTACGAGAACGCCGTCCATAGCACTCACGCTTATCTTGTGCAGTTTAGAGTATCCACTTTCACTTGTCTATGAACTGTATAGGCAACCAAGTAGTCCTTTACCGCGGATGTGGCTATTCGAATAGATGATGTTAACCCTGCAGGGGTGTACTTCTTCACACACGCTCTCACCACTTACCGCTGTTTACACGACATGTACTCGGCAACCTTTAAGCGGAAGCCCAACGAGGGTGTCGGCCATGGCCTACCTAAACACTCAAGTCTCTAGTCCAGGTTTATCGCCTATCCAGGTTCCATCCGCAGGGAGTCCAGCCGAGGTTTCCACATACGGCCCCGAACGATGTGTACAGGGTTCTCGAGACACCAAACGGGTGACTCGGTACACAATGCCACGGTGTATCTACCGCATCATAGACCACCCCTAGGGTCAGCGCTACGCACGGCCGCCAACACATATCCTATAAACACCAGAAACTAGTTACAACTCCTGGACAAAGAACTAGGGTGGTTAAGAAGCTGAGAGGGTCCATTGGTTTCGGGCCCAATGCATGGTAGTAGCTGGTTCTTAAATCACACATGCAGATCTCGGTGCTTAAGGACGGTTCCAAAGAAACAACCCACCATGTACTCCTACATGGCCTCTCATCGATACCTTTACCAAATCGTGTTCAACACACTTAGCTCACACACAGTAGGACATGTTCACAACTTTCCAATTCATCCCCGATGAATCAGACCCGACACAACTCTATGCAATAGCAGGCATGACAAACAAGCATGAATGACAGGCACATCAGGGCTCAAACAACTCCTACTCATGCTAGTGGGTTTCATCTATTTACTGTGGCAATGACAGGTCATGCAGAGGAAAGGGGTTCAGCTACCGCAGCATGATACAGTTGAATCGTTGTTGTCCTTATGCAGTAAAAGAGAGCATGAGCGAGAGAGTGGGATTATATCGGAATGAACAAGGGGGTTTTTGCTTGCCTGGCACTTCTGAAGATAATATAGTTCTTCATCGGTGTCATCGAACTCGTCGTCGGAACATACGTCTATCGAGGGGGAACAAACATTGGCAAACAAGAAGAAACACAATCAGAGCGATGCAACAATATGATGCACGATCATGACATCACAATATGCTGTGATTTGGACTAATTCAACAGAAAGTCATTTTAATTGGAGTGAAATTCAAACTACATCAAATTCCAACTCCAACCCTATTATGAAAGTTGGCCTAATCATGTTTCATCCTAAACAGTGAGGTTGACTTTCTCAAACATGCATGGAAACAGCATAAATGGATAGATTGGATTTTTCTGATAATTTTTCATATATAAATTATTTCATTTGGAGTTACAGATTATTTACTATGAATTTTAGAAGTTTTAGCTATTTCTGAAATTTCCTGAATTATTTTAAATCTAGAAAATGATTAACTGCGTCAGCATTGCGTCATGCTGGCGTCAGCAGGTCAACAGGGCTGCCCTGGGTCAAACCTGACATGTGGGGTCCACACGTCAGTGACACAGGGCTGGTTAGTGTCGCTGACTGGTGGGCCTGGTCAACGGCCACGTCAGCAGAGTCAATGCTGACGGGTGGGTCCCACTGTTTATGAACTAAACTAAACAGAAAATAAAACTAACCTAAACAGGTATAGGGGCCCCCATGGCAGTGGCTCTAGGGGTTAGTTAGAGCGTCATTAGTGGCTAATGACTTGCCATGTCAGCACTGCCGGCGATTAGTCGCCGGCGACCTCAAGTCGCGGCGGAGCCCGCACGGCAGGCCACGGGGATGGCGGGCGAGGGCACCAGGAGGAAGCCCAGGCCCGTGCGCATCTAGGGGAGGCCACGGGGCCGTCGGGGATGGCCTGTTGCGACGGCGGCGATGAGATTAGCGGCGGCCGAAGATCGGTGATGTGCGCGGGTGGCGCTGAGGGGTGCAAGCGGGCAAGGGGAGGTGCTAGCAAGGCTCAGCGCGGGGCGGCAAACATGTTACGCAACACAGGATGACCAAATGGTCGCCGGAGCGATGCCGGCGACAAGCTCGAGCGGAGGCGAGCTTCGGCCATGGTGGAACTACGGCCTAGAGGGTGCGAACGCGTGGGGTGGAAGAGGGGTTCTATTTTCTGTAGACTTTAGGGCTTTATTAAAAATGCCAGGGCATTTCCAAAAATCATGAAACTAATCATGGCTACTGTTTAGAATATATCCCACAGTAAACATTTTAGTTTATGATTATTTGAGCATTTAAAATATTTTGTAGTATTTAAATGCCCAAATGCAAATAGAGTAAGATTTAATTCAGAACCCAAATATGTCATGGAAAAATGTGCATCACCTCTGGTTACTGTTTACAGCATTTTCCATAAATGATGAACATTTTTTAAAACCATTTGGATTTACTGAAAATATTTTAGGTGAACCTAGTGCATTCCTTTGATGTTGGGGGTTTGGTCAGTCCCCATTTCAAGTTTCTGAGAAATTTAAACATGATGCAAGATGATGATGTAATGAAAAGCAAGGCCAAAGATAGGGTTGTGACAACTCACCCCCACTAAACAAGAATATCGTCCCGAGATTCAAGACGTGAGGTAAGAAGACAGAGGGGCACAAAGCTAACATGATCTTCTCGATCCAACTGCCCTTCTCGGAGATGTTGATCCGCTACATCATATTGATGATGACACCCTTTCCTCCGAGAACTTCATCCAACATAGTGACAAGAGAGCAAGAAAACCTCACTAGAATGGATCATCGATCTTAAAGAACACAAGATCAACTCACAGAATGAGACATAGAAACATTTCTTGAGATGAGACACAAGTCACACATCGGAAGGGATGGAGGACACAGATGACGGAAGTTCAATTTGGTAGGCAACAATTCCACGCTGGAGTAGGATGGTGCATGGTTTCAAAGTAGCGAGGAGATTGATTGCCATGATTCCACAACGGGGCACCTTGGGGGAGGTGACTCGTAAAATTATTACCTTAAGTGGCAAAAAGAATTACTTTTGATCCATAGATCATTGAAACCCTTCATACCAGCCTAAGGAAATCACAACCGATCATTCGAAGGAGTTCAAAAGAATGACATACTCGTACTAGAATGGATGATGTGGACTACCTTGTTGAAGAAAACATGATGGATGATTCGCTTATCATCGGAAATGGATGGAACCCGTGGTAGGACCACTTTGAAGATGATCCTGATTAGGAATTACTGAGAAGGGTAGTCCATAGTAGGATGACACAATGGCGGTTCAAGCTGGGAACAAAATGCAAATGCTGGGAATGATTCTAGTAACTGGGGAGAAACCCAACAGTAGAGAGAGATTCCACTGTTTGAAAGGTTATGGCATAATCGAAGAAACTGAGAGCGGATCCCAATTAATGCTGATGATAAATCCTAGTGCTTGCCCGTGCTCTCAAGAACCTGAGCATTTCCGTATTCATCAAGGTTTTACCAACATCCGTGGCACGGATCCTGGCAACACAACATACTACCATGATGACTAGTGATGGATGATGCGGATACAAAGGAAGACATCTAGCACTCCGCTCCTAATGTTCTCCTTGATGTGCTAGTGCAACCCATTTATTAAAATGGTTTGGTACCTAGGACATCAAGTAAAAGGTCGGACTTCGGGAGCACAAAAACCCATAAGGAACAACTATTGGAGTAAACCCTACGAAATCCTTATGGGGAGGTGGCCAACTTCTTCAATCAAGATACTACAATAATAGGTCTTCCGGCTGGGTGTGTCAGTCACGACATCCACTTTACTGGGTTACAGAGGGACCAATATTATAGTCCTTGAGAAACGTTCCAACCATCATATCTGCCTGGGATTCAGATCTTGTTGGTGACAGGATAATCCAGACTCATCAGGTCTGGAAAGAAAAATGAAATTTTGCAACACAAATCGACGAGATGCCGTTGCGAGATTCTCGGGGAATGAACTATGATAGTAAGCTCCAAAACATGAGCCGGTTCTGCTACAAGCATGTGAACATGCTGTCCTAGACGAGCATGGCCACCTGGTAGTCTTACAACGAACACTACCGAGTTTAGGAGGGAACCATCAATGAGGATATCGAAGTCCTTGCGTAAGGCATGCTCTTAAGAGGGAACTTCTTCTCCTTGAACAAGTCACTCAGTGGCTTGGTGTGCTAGGAAACACATATAGAATGGAGGTAGCGAGCCTGTCAAACCATAGCATACTTCGCACATGCATGACTGACTTGGGATGGTACCAGAGGAAACAAAAACAATCTTCCTCGAACTCACGGCGGCAACTTCCACCAAATGCACATGAATCAGAGAAAATTGCTTCTTTCATCCAACATATGCTTCATGAACGGGACATGAAGATAATGCTTTTAGAAGTTTCCAACACTAGCGGGATGTTCAACACGAATCATGGAGGAGATAAAAATGTTGCTGATGGGCTCAACAACAATTCATCCAGGTTTCCATATAAGTGGAATTCCACAATTATGTGAACAAGGTGATAGCATTGTTCAAACCCAAAAGATATAATGGTGTATGCTCGAAGAAACAACCACGAGTAAGACAACATTACGAATATCGTTGGTTCTGATTTGAGTTGAGGATAGCCCACACTTGAATCAAAGATTGGATAAGATGATAGGTCCTGAGGGAGTCCTGGATTAGGGGGTGTCCGGATGGCCGGACTATGCCTTCGGCCGGACTCCTCGACTATGAAGATACAAGAGTGAAGACTTCGTCCCGTGTCCGGAAGGGACTTTCCTTGGCGTGGAAGGCAAGGTTGGCGATACGGATATGTAGATATCCTACCATTGTAACCGACTCTGTGTAACCCTAGCCCTCTCCGGTGTCTATATAAACCGGAGGGTTTTAGTCCATAGGACGAACAACAATCATACCATCTAGGTTCTAGGGTTTAGCCTCTCTGATCTCGTGGTAGATCTACTCTTGTACTACCCATATCATCAATATTAATCAAGTAGGACGTAGGGTTTTACCTCCATCAAGAGGGCCCGAACCTGGGTAAAACATCGTGTCCCCTGCCTCCTGTTACCATCCGGCCTAGATGCATAGTTCGGGACCCCCTACCCGAGATCCGCCGGTTTTGACACCGACATTGGTGCTTCTATTGAGAGTTCCTCTGTGTCGTCGCCATCAGGAAGGATGCCTCATCCCGTCTTTAAAGACGGCACCGTTGCTAAGGGAGCTTTGGCTGTCGGCCAAACTCTCCGGCTAGGCGGTTTCCTTATGACCGCCTGTTCGGCTGCTGCGCCGATGATGACCTCTCGGGTCATCGAAAACAATCTTCACGTCAGCTCGGAATTCGCCGAGAAGCTAGATCCAATGTAGCTCTCTTCCCTAAACGAGCTCTTGGATCGCATCGCCGCCCTGGGAGTCTCTACGGATTACGACCAGATTGGGCCTAAACCCGACCTAAGAGAGATTAACTCTCCCCAGGTCACCCATCACATTGCCGTGGTAGAGGGACAGTGCGGCGACCCTTCATCTATCTTAAGGACTAGCTATGTCCGGATTCCCGATCCCTCCAAGATGGATACCCGCGGAAGGGAGGACATCACTCAAGACCCGAACTTAAAGTCAGGCGACGGACTAGATTCATTGGGCCGCATCCAAGAATCCAAATGTCGGAGTTCGGAAACTCCTTGTCCCCTGGGTCTCAGATTGGGTGAGGTTTCGGATTTGATTCCACCCACCCACCCGTACATAAGCAATCTATCCCAAATTAGGCAAGAGCTCGAAGAAACAGTACATCATTACTGGGCCAGATTCCTCCTGGTTATGAACAGGATAACGGACTGCCGCGAGGAAGACGCAATTTCATTCTTCTGCAATAATTGCATGGACAAGGGAATCCTCAACGCCATAAGTCGCCGTGATATTACACGCTTTGCTGACTTGGCGTCCACAGTACGAAAGTACTATGCGATGGAAAGCGCCTGGAAAATCGAAACAAAATTTTGGGACAATCCGGCCTTGAATACAAACCCGGTCCGAAATAAAAGGGTGCATCATCGTCAGACACCCGGGTTCAATACCAAAAAGCAAAAGCCCTCTACAGGGCACGGAACCGTACTGGAAGGATGGCTTGATGGACCCTGTAAAATTCATAGTGCAGAGGGCGCCACACCAACTCACAGCCTTAGAGCATGTTGGATACTCCGGCAGGTGGCAAAAATTGGCGAAGATCTTCTAATTCCAGAAGCCACAGAAAGCCACCCCAGAGAAACCAGTACGGTATTAATAGTCTTCGAGACTTTCGCATCAAATAATATGCGAAAAAGAACACTCCGCGGCCTTGCTGAAGTCTACCAAGTATCAACAATAAACCCATGGAGTGACACGGTTATTACTTTTAACGCCAGTGATAAACCTAAATTCCGAACAGCCCGAGCACCGGCCGCATTGGTCCTCAGTCCAATAGTGGACGGCTTTCGTCTTACCAAGGTACTCATGGATGGCGGCAGCGGATTGAACCTCATTTATGAGGAAACCCTTCAAAAAATGGAAATAGACTGGAACCGCATTGAGCGAAGCAGCACAACCTTTAGAGGAATAATCCCCAGTCGGGAAGCGCGCTGTACAGGAAAAATCACACTAGATGTGGTGTTCGGCACGCCGGATAATTACAGGTCCGAAGAGGTCACGTTCCAGGTGGCCCCGTTCAGTAGCGGATATCATGCTCTGCTAGGGCGGGAAGCGTTTACAGTCTTCCAAGCAATACCCCATTACGGGTACATGAAGCTCAAGATGCCCAGGCCTAATGGAATCATCACTCTCGTTAGTGATCCGGACATAGCACTCCGCGCCGAAAACAAGACAGCCGCACTGGCCCTCGAGGCACTATCCGAAGCCCTAGCGGCTGAGGAACTGACTACGCTGCGCTCCATGGTGAATAGGGACGATGTGATACTCGATAAAAGATCCAAGTCCACCTCCTTTAAACCGGCGGACGAAATAGTCAAATTCCAGGTCCATCCAACGGACCCCAATAAAACAGCTTCCATCGGGGCACAGTTAAACCCTGATGTAGATGCCGCACTGCGAGAGTTCCTACGAGAGAACTGGGACATTTTCGCCTGGCACCCTTCAGACATGCCAGGAATCCCATGCAGGCTGGCCGAACATAGCTTAAATATCCTAAAAGGATTCAGGCCAGTCAAACAGGCTCTTCGGCATTTTTCCGAACCTAAGAGACAGGCCATGGGAGAGGAACTAGTCAAGATATTGGAGGCCAGATGCATCAAAGATATAAAACATCCGGACTGGCTAGCAAACCTGGTGATGGTACCAAAGAAGGACAAATCCTGGCGCCTGTGCGTTGATTTCAAAGACCTTAACAAGGCTTTCCCAAAGGATCCCTTCCCTCTCCCCCGCATCGATCAAATTATCGACGCTACCACAGGACACGATTCGTTGTGTTTCCTCGACGCATACTCCGGCTACCATCAAATAAAGATGGCAGAGTCAGACCAAGCCACAACGGCATTCATCACACCATATGACCCATTCTGCTTCAACACAATGCCCTTCAGGCTCAAAAACGCTGGCGCAACATATCAGCGCATGATTCAGACATGTCTGGCAAACCAGATCGGAAAAACAGTGGAGGCATACGTAGATGATGTGGCCATTAAAACAAGACATGTCGAATCTCTAGTAGACGACTTGAGGCTAACATTCGATAACCTCCGAACATACGACATCAAGCTCAACCCGGAAAAATGCGTTTTCGGTGTTCTAGCCGAAAGCTCTTGGGCTTCATTGTATCCGGTAGAGGAATTGAAGCAAATCCAGCCAAGATCCGAGCTCTGTCACAATTGGATATCCTGAAGGACCTCAAACAAATACAAAAATTAACCGGATGCGTGGCGGCTCTAAGCCGCTTTATCTCCCGCTTAGGAGAAAAGGCCCTACCCCTTTACCGCCTCCTTCGGCGCACCGAACACTTCGAGTGGACGGATGCATCCACGGCCGGACTCGACGAAATAAAAGCCATCTTGGCAACAAACCCAGTCCTGGCCGCGCCAAAACATTGGTGAACCAATGCTATTATACATTGCAGCAACCCATCAGGTCGTAAGCGCAGTGCTCGTCGTTGAACGAGAAACGAACGGACACAAATTCCCCCTTCAAAAGCCGGTCTATTATGTGTCCACTGTCCTTACTCCGTGCAAGTCACGGTGCCCGCATTATCAAAAGATTGCGTACGTGGTATTTATGGCATCCCGGAAGCTGCGACACTACTTTCAAGAGTGTTCAATAACAGTAGCCTCGGAAGTGCCACTTAACGATATTATAAACAACCACGACGCGACGGGCCGGATTACAAAATGGGCCATTGAGCTCCTCCCGTTTGACATAACTTACAAGACACGACAAGCTATCAAGTCGCAAGTTTTGGCCGACTTCGTCCCAGAATGGACGGAGGCCGAACTCCCTAAAGAGTACGACACATATTCAAACTGGGTCATGCACTTTGACGGCTCCAAAATGTTGGCCGGTCTAGGGGTTGGCGTCATTTTGACGTCCCCCGTAGGAGACACAGTTCAATATGTACTCCAGATAATGTACACAGACTCCAACAACGCAGCCGAATATGAGGCCCTTTTACATGGTCTCCGGATGGCAGTATCCATGGGCATTCAATGCCTAGAGGTGCGCGGGGACTCGAACCTCGCAATATCCCAAATAAATGGAGACTTTGATTCCAAGGATCCAAAAATGGCAGCTTATCGCAACGCCGTCCTAAAAATGTCGGCTCAGTTCGAAGGGCTCGAATTTCACCATATAGCCCGGGAAAATAATCAGGCGGCAGATGTCCTAGCACGCATCGGCGCAAAACAAGATGTAGTCCCCCCAACATCTTCTTGGAAAGGCTGTTCAAGCCGTCCGTAGTATGGGAAGGGGAACCTGGCAATAACAGCCCGGACCCAACCGCACTGCCCGACACCGAACACTCTAACATAATTGGAGGCTCTGCCATTGAAATAACACCTTCAGCCCACGTAATAATGGATGTCATCGCCCCGTGGACAGAACCATTCCTCGTCTACCTTACCAAGAAGGAACTCCCTGGGGACCAAAATGAGGCACGCTGCATAGTGTGGTGATCTAAGGCCTATAAAGTCCATGAGGGAGAGCTTTATAAGAAAAGCACTACAGGAGTCCTTCAAAGGTGCATCTCCGAAGAGGAAGGGCGGAACCACCTGGCTGAAATTCATGCCGGACTCGGCGGACATCACGCTGCAGCTCGGTCCCTTGTAAGCAAGGCCTACCGTATAGTCTTTTATTGGCCGACGGCCCGGGCAGACGCCCAGGACTTAGTCCAACGGCCCGGGCAGATGCCAGCTTTTTGCAAACCAAAGCCATATGCCACCCACCGCCCTGCAAACTATCCCCATCACTTGGCCCTTTGCGGTCTGGGGGCTTGACATGGTTGGACCCTGAGGTAGTCCTGGATTAGGGGGTGTTCGGATAGCCGGACTATACCTTCAGCCGCACTCCTGGACTATGAAGATACAAGATTGAAGACTCCGTCCCGTGTCCGGAAGGGACTTTCCTTGGCGTGGAAGGCAAGCTTGGCGATACGGATATGAAGATCTCCTACCATTGTAACCGACTTTGTGTAACCCTAACCCTCTCCGGTGTCTATATAAACCGGAGGGTTTTAGTCCGTAGGACAACGTACACATCAACGATCATACCATAGGCTAGCTTCTAGGGTTTAGCCTCTTCGATCTCGTGGTAGATCTACTCTTGTACTACCCATATCATCAATATTAATCAAGCAGGATGTAGGGTTTTACCTCCATCGAGAGGGCCCGAACCTGGGTAAAACTTCGTGTCCCTTGCCTCCTGTTACCATCCGGCCTAGACGCACAGTTCGGGACCCCCTACCCGAGATCCGCCGGTTTTGACACCGACATTGGTGCTTTCATTGAGAGTTCCTCTGTGTCATCGCTGTCAGGCTCGATGGCTCCTACGATCATCAATAGCGATGCAGTCCAGGGTGAGACCTTCCTCCCCGGACAGATCTTCGTCTTCGGCGGACTGCGGGCCAATTCACTTGGCCGTCTGGAGCATATCGAAAGCTACGCCCCTGGCCGCCAGGTCAGATTTGGAAGTTTAAACTACACGGCTGACATCCGCGGGGACTTGATCTTCGACGGATTCGAGCCACTGCCGAGCACACCGCACTGTCACGACGAGCAGGATCTAGCTCTGCCGCCGAACAGTGCCCTGGAGGCCGCACCCGCATCGGCTCTGACCCTTAATTCGGAGCCAACTGCGCTGATCGAGGATGGGCGGTTGGACGCCACCTCGGGGGCTGCGACCCCAACGGCGATTGAGCCGAACACCAGCCCCGTACTCTGCAGACTCGTGACTCCAAGGAGCCGGACTCCTCTCCAGACTCCGAACCATCCGCGCCTCTGCCGATCGAATCCGATTGGGCGCCGATCATGGAGTTTACTACCGTGAACATCTTTCAGCACTCGCCCTTCGGCGATATTATGAAATCACTAAAGTCTCTCTCTTTATCAGGAGAGCCCTGGCTAGACTACGGTCAGCGAGATTGGGATACGGACGATGAAGAAATTCAAATCCCACCCACCACCCACTTTGTAGCCACCATCGACGATTTAACCGACATGCTCGACCTCGACTCCGAAGACATCAACGGTATGGACGCCAATGAAGGAGACGATGAAGAACCAGCGCCTATTGGGCCCTGGAACGCCACCTCGTCATATGACGTATACATGGTGGACGCACCAAAAGATGACGACGAGGAGCGGAAGGACGTACCGAAGGCTTGTTCCCTCGAAAAGCAGTCAAAGCGGCAATGCAAGTGCCGCCCCAAATCCCGCCTTGACAGAAATAGCGATCACACAGACCCAGCGCTGGAGCAGGGCGAACCACTGCCGGACAACGGCAATCTGGATAATCAAACCGAACAAACAAATCCTATCAAGGATAATGGTCCGGACGACATAACGCCGGACAGGCACCCGGAGCAGCAGACTGCCCGTAAAAGGCTTGTTGCCACCGCGAGGAGTCTGAAAAAGCAGAAGCAAAGGCTCAAGGCCGCGCAAGACACACTCCAAATCAGATGGAGTAAAATACTCAACACAACAGCAAGGTACGGCGACAATCGCCCCTGCAAGAGCTACCCAAAGCGGAAGCTGCTACCCGAATTCGATGAGGAGGCCTCAGACCCCCACAACCAAATATCAAAGCAGCCACCTGGTCGGATAGACGACCCCTCTACCAACACAGAGCGGCATACAATGCCGCTCACCATACAACACGCAACCAATGCGAGGGCTCGCACCCAAAGAACGGTGCAACATGATCCATCTATGGACCACGCAAGCGCGCCCCAGCATACAATGCAACACAACAAACATCCGAACAACACGGTACACCCAGCTACAGGGGTGCCGTACACCACCTATGTTTCACCGATGAGGTACTGGACCACGAATTTCCAGAGGGATTCAAGCCCGTAAATAGAGGCAAACGACGGAACAATAGACCCTGGGATCTGGATTGAGGACTACATCCTTCATATCCATATGGCTCGAGGAGATGATCTCCACGCCATCAAGTACCTACCCCTCAAGCTCAAAGGGCCAGCTCGTCACTGGCTCAAAGTCCTCCCCGAAAGCTCCATTGGAAGTTGGGAAGAGCTTGAAGACGCCTTTCGGGCAAATTTTCAAGGGACTTATGTCCGACCTCCAGATGCGGACGATTTGAGTCATATAACTCAACGGCCCGGAGAGTCAGCCCGAAAGCTTTGGAATAGGTTTCTTACTAAAAAGAACCAGATTGTCGACTGTCCGGACGCCGAAGCCTTAGCAGCTTTCAAGCATAGCGTCCGTGACGAATGGCTCGCCAGGCACCTCGGCCAAAATAAGCCGAGAACGATGGCCGCATTAACAAACCTCATGACCCGATTTTGCGCGGGAGAGGACAGCTGGCTAGCCAGATGCAGCACCAGCGACCCCAGTACATCTGAAGTTAGAGATGGGAACGGGAAATCACGGTGCAACAGCAATAACAAATGCCGGAATAAAGAAGACAGCACGAAGGGCACGACAGTAAATGCCGGATTCAAAAGCTCTCAGCTAGGACAAAAGCCGCCCCCTAAAGGCACCAGGGATGAATTGTCCAGCCTCAACAAAATTCTGGACCAAGTATGTCAGATTCATTGTACCCCTGGTAAACCTGCTAATCATACCCACAGAGAATGTTGGGTCTTCAAGCAGTCCGGCAAGCTCAATGCCGTACACAAGGGGGAGGATACACCAAGTGAAGACGAGGACGAGCCCCCTAAGCAAGACACAGGGGAACAAAAGCAATTTCCACCAGAAGTCAAAACAGTAAACGTGTTACACGTAATCAAGGGAAAAAACAATGCGGCACTCCCAGGAAAGTATACCCAAGTGCCTGTCACCACGAAGTCCTGCCACTGGTCATCTCAACCGATCACTTTCGACCATCGTGATTACTCAGCATGTATCCGACACGCAGGATGGGCTGCCCTGGTATTAGACCCAGTAATTGGCGGATATCACTTCACAAGGGTCTTGATGGACGGCGGCAGTAGCCTAAACCTAATATATCAGGATGCAATCCGCGGGATGGGGTTAGACCCAACACAAATCCGCCATAGCAATACTACCTTTAAAGGAGTAACGCCAGGCCCAGGGGCTCGTTGTACGGGCTCCCTCCTACTACAAGTTACATTTGGCTCCCCCGATAACTTCCGTCGTGAGCATTGAACTTTCCATATCACTTCGTTTCAAAGCGGCTATCAAGCACTGCTCGGACACGAAGCTTTCGCTCACTTTAATGCAATACCACACTACGCCTCCCTCACACTCAAGATGCCCGGTCCACGTGGCATCATTACAGTGCACGAAAATATCAAGCGATCTTTGCGCGCTGATGAGAGTGAGGCTGCCTTGGCCGTCGCACACTAAAGGCGCCCGAACAAGCGAAAGCACCCAATAGGTCGTCAAGACCTCAGATACAACTAATCAAGTCCGGCGCTGCTATTTATACGGAAATAAGTGGTCACACCCCTATTTGTCAATACAAGGGGCTCAACGCGCGCAGACAAGTTGCAATTTCTTATCATCTTGAATTATACATGGTTTCTTTAAAAACTATCCTTTTGCACGATAACTTTTTCACTTAACTTCCTTTCTTTTACAGACGATCATCATGCTACACCCGTCCAGGATACGGCACAACGGAGACACAGGCGCAGACGTGCAGCAAGGACCCGCTCCAAGGATTCTTTTTAGATTAAGACCCTGCGTAAACCTTTTTTACTGTCTCTTGTTGATACATATCCACCGTTGAGAAGGATGCTGACGTCTTGGCATGTGGCCACGCCAGAACAATGCACGTACCTGGACACACGGGGCTTCTTACAAAGGCCACTATTTAGGCCCGGTTTATACCAGAAAGACCGAATACCTTAGGGAGTGTTCGGCATCGCGAGTTTGGCCCTATATGCATCAGCTCCGAATCATTGTCTTTGGTAAAATGTTGGGTTTGCCCGGCTCCTGTGTTTTGGTGCCTTACGTTCCGCCTTGCCGGCTAAGGTAGCACCAGGAGAACTATTGCGATTGTGCCCTGGTTCATCCGGACGAGCACCTCAGTAGAGAAAGCCGAAAACTGACTGTCATGATATAGCGTGAGACTGGTCAACCACTCGATGACCTTTGGGAATGTTAGAATTCCTCCGCTTTAATGAAGGGCCGTTTCCCGGCCAGGCATGTACGCACCCCGAGATCGGGAGAGTGCGGAGCCACCAGGGGCTATCTAGTAGCCCCACTGTCAAACTCCTATGGCTAAGTGAAAGTGCTAAAGCATTATAGTCCGGTTGCCTCGCTCGCTCCGCTATCACCTCCTTAATAGGACCAAGACGTTGGGTTAAGTGTGAATGCGTGTTTTTGCGAGCACCTCCGCATTATATGCGTGAGGGTTGAAGCCGACGGTTGCAATCTTTCAGGTTATACACATGTATACATAAACGGCCGCCTAGGAGGCATCATATTACTTTTAGGCAAAAGTATAAAAATAGCCTTATAAAAATTTATAAAAGCATTTCTCTTACAATGAGATTACATATCACTCAAACATGATATTTTTTGAGCACTGGGTCTCTATCAAACGGGCACCCTCAAGAACTTCTTCAAAGTAGTGCTCGGCAGCCTTTCGACCTATAGCCGAATCCCGCGCTGCAACATTGGTAGCATCCATCTCCGCCCAATATGCCTTAACACGGGCAAAGGCCATCCGTGCGCCCTCTATGCACGCCGACCTCCTCATCACATTAATGCGCGGCACCACGTCAAGGACCAGCTGCACCAAGCTGAAATAGCTGTTCGGTTTTGACCTTCCCGGCCATAGCTGATCCACAACAGACCTCATAGAGAGTCCGGACAACCTATTTAGTTCGGCCCATTCAACTAATTGGCCAGTCAATGAAAGTGGACGCTCGGGAGAATGGAATTATCTCCAAAACAGCTGGTCTACTCCACGGTCCGTCTGGCCCTGGAAGTACTTGGCCGCATCGGCAGCGCTCGCCGCCAAATCCATATACACATCCTCCGAACTCCACAGCCGATCCAGAGGGGCATACCGTGGATCTCCGAATTTCCTCCGCAACATAAAGGATTTCCCAGCTACAATATCCCCGGCTTCCCGCAGCTCCTCCTTCTTTGCCCTCATAGCAGAGCAGAGATCCTTTTTCGTCGCAGCAGCCTTCTCAAGGTCCGATGCCTTCGCTTGGTTTTCCTTTTCAAGAACCCGACAACGGTCGGCGGCGGCTTTTAATTCTATAGCCATCTTGGCCATCTTGTCTCGGGTCTCGCCATGCGCGGCCTTCTCGGCTTGCAACTCTTCGGCCGCCTTCACAGCAGCCGCATTACCCAACCTCGCTTGTTCCTTGGCTCGGGCAATTTCTACCCGCAAGGCTTCAACAGTGGCAGCTCCATCTGCAGTCACAACATATTAAAGATACTGGCATCATGCTGCTCTTCCTATGTGGCGTTTACCATATATTGATACTTACCCTGTGCCTCGTCAAGCCTTTTGTTAACAAGCTCGATGTCGGCGTCTACCGCATCCAACTGCCGTTCTAAATGGTAAAACTCGCTAGTCCGGCTAGCCACCGGAGCTTCCATCACCTGCACATAGAGGCAGTATGGTTATTTCCTGGGAATATGATCCTCTCTTCGTCGTCGTTTCCGACAACAACCAGAGTCTTAGGGGCTACTATCTACACAGGGCACACCTAGCATGTGCAGGATTATCAAACATTCTTTTACGTACCTCAAAGCCTGTCAGTAGACTCATAAAAGCTTCATGCAAACCGCTTTCGGCGGACGATATTCTCTCCATCACCGTATTCATCATCACACGGTGTTCATCTGAGATGGCCGCTCGCCCCACCAACTCCCTCAGAACATCCGATAGCACACTAGACGGGGCCGGACTCTTTTGTCTGCTCTCTTCGGGAGCCGGACACTGGGAGCTTTGGGGGTCAATGGGATTATCTTCTGGCCTCACCGGACTCGGAGAGGCCCTCCACGACGACACTTCAGGGTCACCCGCTTCTGGAGCGGAGGAGTCCGGAGGAGGTGTTTTGCTCTCCATCATCTCTGGAAGAAGATCCCCCGAAGATGAGCTCATTTGAGAGGGGCTAAGGCCCGAACTGCAAAAATATATGCGGTGGTTATTTTCTCAGAAGAAAAAGATGGCATATCTGTACTATTAAAAGTATTTCGGGTCACTTACGACTCGTGGGAGAATTGATCCCCCCGTGGACTTTGTGCGGCAACAGCGCCTCCCAAGGTAGGACCCTCTGTGGCAGACTTCTTCTCCCGTTTGGAAGCTTCGGCTTCCGAATCCCCGGGCGCAGTCCTTTTCCTCTTCTGGTCACCTTCCCTCATGGAGACGCTCGCTCCCTCGGCTAGAATGGGCAGCGTTGGGGGCCCGCGTCCGCCCGCATTATCCTCCACAGTATCTTCCTTCAAGGGCTCCGGGCAAGGTGCGGTCTGGAGCATCTTTTCGTATACCAGATTTTCCAAACCTTCAGGGAGGGGGGCCGAACACCGAATCAACTTCGCCTTTGTTAGCCAGTCCTGGTCAAAAAGCGAACTCTCAATAACTTCGTAACAAAGTAGAGATAGTATGTTCGGCCGGAAGATGCCTTACCTGTTCGGCGATGCGGTTACTACTCAGGCCCACGTGCTCGGTGATTTTCGGACACTCCACCTGAGGTCCGAAGAATGACTTGTACATCTCCTCGTGCGTCAGGCTGAGAAAATTTTGAATGGCACGCGGTCCCTCGGGATTGAACTCCCACAGGCGAAGAGGCCGGCGTTTGCAAGGCTGGACTTGACGAACCAGCATAACCTGTATTACCACAACCAAACTGAAATCTCCATTGAAGAGATCTTGAATGCGGCCTTGCAGTATAGGCACATCCTTGACTGGACCCTAGCTCAGACGTCTGCTGATCCATGACATCAGCTGTGGTGGAGGGCCCGAGCGGAAAACAGGGGGGCGCCCACTTGGCACTTCTAGGAGCCGTGATGTAGAACCACTCATGTTGCCACAATTCAGACACCTCTGGGATGGAACCTTTGGGCCACGGAGCTCCCGTCATCTTGCGTATTGAGGCACCTCCACACGCTGCATGTTGCCCCTCGACCATCTTTGGCTTCACTTCAAAGGTCTTGAGCCATAGGCCAAAGTGAGGGGTAACCCGGAGGAAGGCCTCGCACACGACAATAAATGTCGTGATGTGAAGAAAGGAGTCCGGAGCTAGATCATGAAAATCTAGCCGGTAGTAAAACATCAAACCCCTGACGAAAGGATCCAGGGGAAGGCCTAGACCTCTGAGGAAGTGGGAAACGAACACGACGTTCTCATTGGGTTTGGGGGTGGGGACGGCCTGCCCTCGGGGAGGCAGCCGATGCAAAATCTCGGCGGTCAGATATATGGCCTCCCTCAACTTCTTGATGTCTTCTTCCGTGACAGAGGAAGGCATCCATCGGCCTTGAAGGCTAGATCCGGACATGACTGAAGGTTCGGAGCGCCAGACCTGAACTTCAGGCGTTTGAGCTTGAGGTGGGGGAAGGGTTCGATTGAGCACGGGAGGGAAAAATAAAAGCCTTGTCCCCTTTATAAAGAGGGTGAATATCAAGCGTCCTCTCCGTGTCCGTTTGGACTTGCCTATAATCTAGGAGTCCTAGAAGCGGTTGGGTTACCCACGCCCGTATTGATGAGAATCCCGGGATAAGGGGACACGATCTCTGCTTTAACAAGACGTGCCAAGGAAAGCGCCTCGCATGACGCGCTGAGGTGGGATAATAAAATGACTCGGATAAAGGCTTGGCCGTGGTGTGTCACGCTACAGAATACGTCAGCAGATTAGATTTTTGTAAATATTATTCTCTCTATGGCAATATGTGGAAACTTATTTTGCAGAGCCGGACACTATCTTTGTGTTCAAAATCTTCTATGAAGTACTTGGAGGAGGAACCCGCCTTGCAATGCCGAAGACAATCTACGCGTTGGACTCGTCATCATTGAAGCCTGGTTCAGGGGCTACTGAGGGAGTCCTGGATTAGGGGGTGTTCGGATAGCCGGACTATACCTTCAGCCGGACTGCTGGACTATGAAGATACAAGATTGAATTCTCCATCCCGTGTCCAGAAGGGACTTTCCTTGGCGTGGAAGGCAAGCTTGGCGATACGGATATGAAGATCTCCTACCATTGTAACCGACTTTGTGTAACCCTAACCCTCTCCCGTGTCTATATAAACCGAAGGGTTTTAGTCCGTAGGACAACGTACACATCAACAATCATACCATAGGCTAGCTTCTAGGGTTTAGCCTCTTTGATCTCGTGGTAGATCTACTCTTGTACTACCCATATCATCAATATTAATCAAGCAGGATGTAGGGTTTTACCTCCATCGAGAGGGCCCAAACCTGGGTAAAACTTCGTGTCCCTTGCCTCCTGTTACCATCCGGCCTAGACGCACAGTTCGGGACCCCCTACCCGAGATCCGCCGGTTTTGACACCGACAGACCCCTTAAAAGCGGAACCCACAAGAAAAAATACTTACTGGTCATGGTGGATAAGTTCACCAAATGGATAGAAGCCAAGCCTGTTAAGAAGGCCGAATTCGGACCAGTGATAGACTTTATATCCGGGGTTGTACACCATTACGGCGTCCCCCACAGCATCATCACTGATAACGGCACGAACTTTATGGCCGATGTGGTAAAACTCTGGTGCAAAAACATGGGCATCAAGCTCGATTATGCTTCCGTCTATCACCCACAAACCAACGGCCAGGTCGAACGTGCAAATGGTCTTATCATGAGCGGCATCAAACCCAGATTAGTGCGGTCCCATAAGGAATCTAATACGCACTAGGTAGAGGAGCTCGACTCAGTACTCTGGGGGCTGCGGACCACGCCGAATCGCACCACCGGATACACACCATTCTTCATGGTGTATGGCGCAGAGGCAGTTTTGCCCTGCGACATAATTCATGACTCACCTCGAGTGCGCATGTACGAAGAAAGAGAAGCCGAGCTCGATCGGTAGGACAGTTTGGACGCCTTGGAGGAAGAGCGTGATGTGGCAAAAGCCCGTTCCGCATTCTATCAACAGCAGGCTCAAAGATACCAAAGCAAAGAAGTACGGGCCAAAAATTACAACGTTGGTGAATTAGTTCTACGCCTGCCGGACAAGAAAAAGGAAAAACTCAAGCCCAAGTGGGAAGGTCCCTTCATAATAGACCAAGTCCTAACTGGTGGAGCGTACCGCCTGCGAGATGCATCGGATAACCGACTCGAGCCGAACCCATGGAACGCAGCCCGTCTACGAAGATTCTATGCCTAGCGCCGGACTCTGTGTTCGTCTCCTTCCTCTGTCCATTTTTTATATACTTTCTGTCTTACATTTCTCTCCTTCTCCTCTCTCTCTCTCTCTCTTATAGCCTTTAAAGGCTCATAAAGTGACACGCTATCCGCGCTCATTAAACCTGGGGGCTTCTTTAAACAGAAGCTTATTTATACAGGCTTCATGCCCAACACATGTGTCATACTTCCGCATGTCCCTTTTATTCGCCATTATATGCATCGATATGACTTAAGTTTTGGCCAAGCTAGGTTGCCTGGCTCCTATGCTTACCCCTACGTTCCCGATTGTTCGACTAGGTGGTAAAGGGAGCACCTCTGCGATTGTTACTGCCGGGTCAGCCGGATGTGTACCTCAGACTGGGTGAAGC
The DNA here is from genome assembly GCF_002162155.2 of Triticum dicoccoides. Classification (NCBI taxonomy): domain Eukaryota; kingdom Viridiplantae; phylum Streptophyta; class Magnoliopsida; order Poales; family Poaceae; genus Triticum; species Triticum dicoccoides. The sequence goes on from NC_041384.1 coordinate 740,121,631, forward strand.
CGAAAGCTAGCGTTCTTAAGGGAATATTCGGTCGGTGAACTAAAGATGATCTTTTCTTTCACTTATTTATCTATACGCCCCTAGATGTTTCTCCTGCGTCTCTTTTCACAGAATGGACATGCACTTTAGGGCATGCCTCCCAGGGAAAGGAACCCCTAACGGAACTATTCTCCCTGGAAGATGTTTCTTACTAACCATGTAATATAACATAACTAGTTGGGCACTTGTTTGTTCAAGCACTAATGACCCCTACGCCTGGTCTCCATGCATACCCCGGTTCTTATATAACCGCGAGGGTATTCGGACACACTCCGGACCGTCAGGTCCCGAGGTTGAAGCGAAAAGGTCGGCCATGACAAACGATCTACAATCCGGCTAGAAGGCATTACACATGTCAATTAAAATTACATAGTCAATCTGACTGATTGTATTCCTCTTCAATACCATCTAACAAGCTTTCTAGTTTACAGTCCTGTTGGGAATACTTTGCGGCCAACTCTACTTGGCCGTATACTAAGCTCACAGGGATCTCCTTCCCATCGGGCCCTACGGGTCCGACCTCGGCCATGTGGTTTGGGTCAGCCTTCGTGTACCGCGTCTTCACCATGGCCCAAGCCTCCCTGGCGCCTTGATGGTAGGCCGACATCTTCCACAATCGGAAGCGCCACCGCGCTCCCTTCAGCTTCTCTACAAGCTCTCCAAGGCCTTCGGGCATGGAGACGGATGGCCACAAGGCCTGGGCGACGCCTTGCACCACCTGCCGAACTCGCTCATGCAGTTGTGAGAGCTCGGGAAGAAGGTCACCTGTAGAACCGGGCATTTCCTCTGCAGGACGACTTGTTAGCATACCTACAGACATTACTCTGTTAGTCGACTTCCTCGCCGAACTCTTTTTTCAAAGTTCTCTTAAGCACTTACTATATATGCCGCGTCGAAGCCGCTGATTCTCCTTCACGGAGTCCAACAGCTGGGCACGAACGTCCTTCAGTTCAACGCCCAGCTTGGTATTGGCATCTTGGAGATCGTTCTTCTCCTGCCTCACCTTTGTCAGCACGCTCTCACCAGCCTTCAGCTGGCGTCGGAGTTGTTGCACTTTCGGATTTAATCCGGCGCCATCTGCAATTTCATTTGTCAGATTTGCACCCACGCCGCACTTCACAAAATACTTATCTTTCGAAGCGTATATTACCAGAGGGGGTCTCCTTGGGCTCCCCTGCCGCAGCTAGTGCGGCCTCCAGTTGGGCCTTGCACTCTTCCAGCTCCTGGGACAGCAAGGTATTCTTTTCTGTAAGAACCTGCATAACAGATGATCCTTAAATCAGTTATTCTAACTGTTTCAAGTCTCGGGGGCTACTGGTATATATATATATATATATATATATATATATATATATATATATATATATATATATATATAATTACCAAAATTTTCTTACCCGTATGTCTTTCACATATTGCTCCGTGGCTCTGGCTAGACCATTTTGAGCGGCACGGAGGTACGCGTCTCCCGAATTGAAGGCATCCAATGCCTCTTGGGAGAAACAAGCGTCACGAAGAACTGTCCGGCGACGCCTATGGTTCATGGCACTCTCCACCTCGGAATTGGTGGCAGACAGCCTGTCTGCATCCTCCGTCGGAGGAGCGTCCGGTGCGCGCCTCGTGTTCGCCTCCGCTTCCGGACCAGGCTTGGGAGCCTGGCTCGTGGAGGCGCGATTGGCAGCCTCTCCGGATATAGTCCGGCGAGGTCTCTTCGTCCTGAAGAGAGCACGAGTGTTAATATGTCTCGAAGGAATAACACCTGGGAATAAGGTGGCGCGCTATACCTCTGCGTCGGTGCCTCAGTCCGGACCGCACTTCTTTTCAGCTCGCGGGGCCTTGCTGCCCCTCATTGGCTAGTCGCCGCAGGCTCGACCTCCCGTCTCAAGGACCTCCCCTGCAAAACACGGTTGTCATACGGCAATCGAAAACACGCGAGGACAGATCCCTTTTCAAAGTGCTGGGACTCCGGTCTCAGTTACCTGTGAGGCCGGGAGTAGCCCTGGATAATCGGCCGTAATGGCCACCAAGGCGTTGTCCTTGCTCAATTGATAAAAACACTCCATCAATCAGTTCCACAGATAAGTCCGGATCCTCTTGAGAGGCCGGGTCGAGGGACCGTCCCGGATCCTCGGGTTCTAGAGGAGGGCTGTTTATTTCTTTAACAGCCTGGCGCAGTTCCTGCGTTGAAGTCGTTAGACTGAAAATTTAACAATGGGAATATAAAACGAATGGGAAAGTAAAAGTGTCCACTTACCCAACTTGGGGGATTGTACATAGAAAATCCACCCCGTGGGTTGACGCGGAGAAATTCCTCCTCTTCTCCCTTGTACAAAGCGGACAAGGTCTTTATTAGAGCAGCAGCCAAATCCGTCCCCTTATGGCCGTAGCGGGTGGCGTCGTCCTCCCCGATGAAGTCCCACATGGGGCGGCCTCTATACTGAAGCGGCTGCACCCCTCGCATGATGCATGCGGCCATGACCTCGATCATGGTCAGTCCGGAATGAGCTAACAATCTTATCCGGCCCATCAGGTAAATAACGTCCCTGTCACTTTCCCTCTGAGGGCTCCATGGATGCCAGCTTAGGCGCTTCTTTAGGGGAGCACTGTCGAACTCAGGGAGGCCGATTCGGATAGGATTCGGCAGCGGGACATCCTCTATATAAAACCATTCCGAAGGCCAGTCCTCGGACGCCTTCTTTGGGGTTCCAGATAGATATCCGGTCCCGGCGATGCGCCAGACTTCGGCTCCACCCACTTGATATATCAACCCCTCCTTAGAGCGGGGCACAAGGCAGAATAGCCTTTTCCACAGCGCGAAATGAGCCTCGCAGCCCAAAAACAGCTCGCAAAGGGCTACGAAGCCCGCGATATGCAATAAGGAGGCAGGCGTGAGGTTGTGCAGCTGGAGGCCATAAAAATCCAGAAGCCCCCGGAGAAACGGGTGAATTGGAAATCCGAGCCCTCTTATTAAGTAAGGGGAAAGGCATACCCGCTCTCCTTTGGAGGGATTGGGGGCGCTCTCCACTTGCTCTCCGCCATTATAGGTGGCAAGTCCGGCTCGAACTGGGACCATATAGGCCGGGGGGAGAAATCCCTTGGTCTGGAGCTTCACTAGCTTGCTGTGCGGGATGGAGCACCTCTTCCAATCTCCAGGCTGAGGGCTGGAAGGGCGAGAGGAGGAGCTGCGGCGGCCGACCATGATAGAATGGACCTCTGTCGGATACGCTCTGATGAACACTCGCGGAAGGAAGAAGGTGTGGTTTGGATCTAAATCCTCGTCCCCTTAAATAGGCGGCTCATTCACGCGGCTAGGGGTGTAAATATAAAAAACACCCTGACTTTTCGTATTCGTTTGACACGTGGAAAATGGCCATTATTGGGCGTAGAAGCCAAGGAGCACTACATTTACAAGAAACCGGACACTATTCAACAGGTACACGGAATTTGGAGAAGAACCCGCCTTGCAATGCCGAAGACAATTTGCGCGCTGGACTCATTGTAATTGAAGCCTGGTTCGGGGGCTGCTGAGGGAGTCCTGGATTAGGGGGTGTCCGATGGCCAGACTATGCCTTCGGCCGGACTCCTGGACTATGAATATACAAGATTGAAGACTTCGTCCCGTGTCTGGAAGGGACTTTCCTTGGCGTGGAAGGCAAGGTTGGCGATACGGATATGTAGATATCCTACCATTGTAACCGACTCTGTGTAACCCTAGCCCTCTCCGGTGTCTATATAAACCGGAGGGTTTTAGTCCATAGGACGAACAACAATCATACCATCTAGGTTCTAGGGTTTAGCCTCTCTGATCTCGTGGTAGATCTACTCTTGTACTACCCATATCATCAATATTAATCAAGCAGGACGTAGGGTTTTACCTCCATCAAGAGGGCCCGAACCTGGGTAAAACATCGTGTCCCCTGCCTCCTGTTACCATCCGGCCTAGACGGATAGTTCGGGACCCCCTACCCGAGATCCGCCGGTTTTGACACCAACAGGTCCATTAACTGATCACGAGGGTCAATCGATGAAAATACCATCTTTCTTGAACACACATACAAGATATCCCTTAAAATGAACTAGGTCAGACAAGCTTTTATCTTCCAACTCTCCAAGTTGTTGTTTAGCTTAACCAACTAGCTTAGGGGTATCCAACACAGATTCTTAGAGAAAGGGGTGGTTTATAAGAAACCAACTTGATCACGAGCTCAACATAATAGTCAGGAAACAACCCGGTAATACCTCCGAGAAGATATTCGGAATATTACGAACCACCGATATGTTACTAAGATCGAGAACAATCTTGCTTTTTAGAGCAAGACGATATGAACAAATAAGCAAGGGATTGAATAATCCTAACTCATTGATCGAAGAGTGCACCGGAAATAAGGACAAGGTAGCACAATCAATCCTAGAATAGTGTTTCGATAACCAACACGCTAAGAATGATATTAGTGTCCATTAACTACCAAGCAACACGGTTGCTAGGAGTATTGATTTCACACATCATGGTTCACTTGCCGGCATTCCGGTTGCGACAACACGGAACCGAGGAATGAAAAATGATGGCACGAAGTATCACTGCGTCAAGAATTCATGAGAGATGGTGCAATTCTTATGACAATCCTGCCATAAAGGGGGTAATACTCCAGGGTAGAACAGAGCAAAAGCTGGATGGGCATTTGATCTGCAGAACACAACTACTTTGACCCAATCCTGGATATGGATGATGTACTGGAGTTTGTTTCTCCTAGTCATTCTGAAATAGAATGGCTTAACGGACCACAAGAATAATAAGCATCGATAACACGAATGCACAATTACTCCTGACTATCAATTGATAGGCGATGGTCGGAATACAAATGAAGAGGGACAACTCAAGAGGACATATATCTTTCTGAGTTGTGGGTGCATAGATTAATATGTCGAACTAAGTTCAACAGGTTTCTTCCAGATAACCCATGCAGGAAGGTAGAACTGGCAGAATCACAATTATGAATGGAGAACTCCTCAAGAGTACTCTGATTGTGATATTTTAGTTCAAAGAACTTCTGCCTTAATGGTTCATGGTATTTGGAAGAAAGAAATACCACGGACCTCGAGGTCTATCGCAAGGTTACTAATATCCTAAAGGAACGAGCAAACACTATCAACAGGAGGTAAGCAGGGTGAATCTCAGGTTCAAGAACCCAGGAATAGAATACCTACTACTAAATGGCATCACGGGATGCTTTCAAGAATGGTGGCCAGAATCATCACACCGGAACACAAAACATGGCTAGATTACTAGGTGACTCCCTAAAACACCTAGGGTCATAATAATAGCCCCAACATATATACTGAGGCAATAGAGTACCTCAACGCACCGGTTAGTGTGCTTATTCTGACCAAAAAGACATCGGGAATGGAAAGAAAGGATTTGCAGATGCATCAGACTATTTAGTAACCTGGGATGACTCGGACAACATAACGGCTGTAATTGCTCAAAAGATTTGAGACAACCTGCAAAAATGGTGGCATAGCCACTCAACATCACAAACTCAAGGTTCTGAGGCCAGCTATGAACATATGGAAGTAGTAGGAACTGAACTGAGGCTTAAACCCAACAATCCTAGGCAACTACGGTTTAGTAACACGTCATCCTGAGAGATAGAAGAGAAGCCTAGTTCTTAACCCCCGTAGAAAAGAAGAGGTTGAATCAGAGCAGAAGGGCATAAGGTAAAGGAGTAAAAAGAGCCTTACGTTCCCATCCATAATCAATTCCCTTATATAACTAAAGCATTTCTAGACTCAACTTCGACCAGCTTGGCTTGGTAATCCTACAGGTAGTCAGGCTCTGATACCAAAGCTGTCAAGACCCTGATTCTAAGTCACACCGATCTAGCATGTAACACTTCATATCACTTTGCGGCCTCACGCACGGTATTCCCACGGGTGCCACCTTACCTGGCCCGGGACCGTTTGCGCCTTTTGGCTCACGTATATGATAGTGTCGCTAGCATCCATATGACAGAGAACCCGGGCCGACATGACTAGTCGTGAACCCAAAGTGGCACTAACTTACGGGGACAGACATACATGAAGCAACATCGAACATGTCGGTCATCAGCATGTGAATCCGGGCTGTAGCAACTGGGCTAACAGGACTCCGGGAACCCGGGCTGTAGCAGGCTAGCAGGACTCCGGAAGTCACCGCGTGACATTTCCCCGAAGGGACAGACACAGGAACGAAGTGAATCACATGCCGACCAGTCTAAGTGTTCCGGAGCAGTAGTATTGGGCTAGCAGGACTCCGGGAAACTGGGATGTAGCAGACTACCAAGGCTCAGTGGAAGCACCAAACTACATTTCCCCATAAGAGAGGCTACCAAGGATAAACAACTAGGTAGTTGGATCCCACACATACCAAGCATTTCAATCATACACACAATATGCTCGACATGTGCAAATACAACATGGCATCACAACAAGACTCTACGACTCAGAGTATTTATTCATTAGGCTCCGAGGAGCGAGATATTACAAACATGGGTCTCATTACCCAACAATCATAGCATACAAATCAAAGCACATGCGGAAGATTAACATGTCTGAGTACAGACATCTACAAATGAAAAAGGCTAAGAAGCCTGACTATCTACCAGATCCCGCCGAGGGCACAAGATCATAGCTGAGGTATCAAGCTAAACGTCGAAGTTCACACAGAACTACTAGCGAGACTGACGTCTCTCTGCAAAACATAACATAGGCAAAGTGAGTACAAATGTACCCAGCAAGACTTACATCAGAACTATCTACATATGCATCGGTATCAATAAAGGGGGTGGTGGAGTTTAACTGCAGCAAGCTAGCTTTGACTCAGTGGCTAACCTAAACTATGACTGCAACCAACTCTTTTGAGGTGGCGCACACGAGTCCACATATTCACCATATCAATACACCACTATGGATCCGCTCCCGTCTCCCTACGAGAACGCCATCCATAGCACTCACGCTTATCTTGCGCATTTTAGAGTATCCACTTTCACTTGTCTATGAACTGTATAGGCAACCAAGTAGTCCTTTACCGCGGACACGGCTATTCGAACAGATGATGTTAACCCTGTAGGGGTGTACTTCTTCACACACGCTCTCACCACTTACCGCCATTTACACGACATGTACTCGGCAACCTTCAAGCCGAAGCCCAACGAGGGTGTCGGCCCGGCCTACCTAAACACTCAAGTCTCTAGTCTAGGTTTATCGCCTATCCAGGTTCCATCCGCAGGGAGTCCGGCCGAGGTTTCCACATACGGCCCCGAACGATGTGTACAGGGTTCCCGAGACACCAAACGGGCGAGTCGGTACACCGTGCCATGGTGTATCTACCGCATCATAGCCCACCCCTAGGGTCAGCGCTACGCACGGCCGCCAACACATATCCTATAAACACCAGAAACTAGTTGCAACTCCTGGACAGAGAACTAGGGTGGTTAAGAAGCCAACAGGGTCCATTGGTTTCGGGCCCAATGCATGGTAGTAGTTGGTTCTTAAATCACACATACAGTCTCGGTGCTTAAGGATGGTTCCAATGGAACAACCCACCATGTACTCCTACATGGCCTCTCATCGATACCTTTACCAAATCGTGTTCAACACACTTAGCTCACACACAGTAGGACATGTTCACAACTTTCCAATTCATCCCCGATGAATCAGACCTGACACAACTCTATGCAATAGCAGGCATGACAAACAAGCATGAATGAGTAGGCACATTAGGGCTCAAACAACTCCTACTCATGCTAGTGGGTTTCATCTATTTACTGTGGCAATGACAGGTCATGCAGAGGAAAGGGGTTCAGCTACCGCAGCATGATACAGTTGAATCGTTGTTGTCCTTATGCAGTAAAAGAGAGCAGGAGCGAGAGAGTGGGATTATATCGGAATGAACAAGGGGTTTTTTACTTGCCTGGCACTTCTGAAGATAATATAGTTCTTCATCGATGTCATCGAACTCGTCGTCGGAACATACGTCTATCGAGGGGGAACAAACATCGGCAAACAAGAAGAAACACAATCAAAGCGATGCAACAATATGATGCATGATCATGACATCACAATATGCTGTGATTTGGGCTAATGCAACAGAAAGTCATTTTAATTGCAGTGAAATTCAAACTACATCAAATTCCAACTCCAAACCTATTATGAAAGTTGGCCTAATCATGTTTCATCCTAAACGGTGAGGTTAACTTGCTCAAACATGCATGAAAACAACATAAATGGATAGATTGGATTTTTTTGATAATTTTTCATATATAAATTATTTCATTTGGAGTTACAAATTATTTACTATGAATTTTAGAAGTTTTAGCTATTTTCTGAAATTTCCTGAATTATTTTAAATCCAGAAAATGATTAACTGCATCAGCATTGCGTCATGCTGGCGTCAACAGGTCAACATGGCTGACTCGGGTCAAACCTGACGTGTGGACTGACTGGTGGGCCTGGTCAATGGCCACGTCAGCAGAGTCAATGCTGACGGGTGGGTCCCACTGTTTATGAACTAAACTAAACAGAAAATAAAACTAACCTAAACAGGTACAGGGGTCCACATGGCAGTGGCTCTAGGGGTTAGTTAGAGCGTCATTAGTGGCTAATGACTTGCCATGTCAGCACTGCTGGCGATTAGTCGCCGGCGACCTCAAGTCACGGCGGAGCCCGCACGGCAGGCCATGGGGATGGCAGGCGAGGGCACCAGGAGGAAGCCCAGGCCCATGCGCGTCTAGGGGAGGCCGCGGCGCGGGGATGGCCTGTTGCAACGGCGGCGGCGAGATTAGCGGCGGCCGGAGCTCGGTGATGTGCGCGGGTGGCGCTGCGGGGTGCAAGCGGGCAAGGGAAGGCGCTAGCAAGGCTCAGCGCGGGGCGGCAAACATGTTACGCAACACGGGATGACCAAATGGTCGCCGGAGCGATGCCGACGACAAGCTCGAGCGGAGGCGAGCTTCGGCCATGGTGGAACTACGGCCTAGAGGGTGCGAATGCGTGGGGTGGAAGAGGGGTTCGAAGCAGGGGCTCACGGCAAGTGCAGCGGTGGCCTCGGCGTGCTCGGGGAAGCACCGGAGCGAGCGGGGCGACAAGAGGGATCTCCGGCGGCCTGAGGAGGAAGACGATGGCGGGACGGCGATGCAGAGCTTTCGGTGAAGCGTGGCTGGACGGAGAGGACGAGGGAGGCGTGGCGATGCTCGTGGACACGTCGGAGAGGCTCGGGGATGGCTGCGGCTATGGTGAACAGCGGCGACGGGCGCACTTGGGTGTGGCGCGGGAGAGAGCAGAGGAGGGGGGAGAAACACGGGAGAGAGTGAGGGAGGTCCAGGGGGTGCGTGGCGTCGCGAGGGAGGTCCAGGGCGACGAGGGAGCACGCGGGCAGGGTGGAGGTGGCCGGCGTGTGGCTGCGCGCGCCGGGCACGCGCCCCTGCCTACTGGCGCGAGGAGGGAGGCGTCAGGAGGCGCCATGTGGGCTGGGCCAGTGAGCTGGGCCGACTACAGGTAGGTGGGCCAGGTTATTCTTCTCTCTCTCTCTTATTTCTTGTTTTCTATTTTCTGTAGACTTTAGGGCTTTATTAAAAATGCCAGGGCATTTCCAAAAATCATGAAACTAATCATGGCTACTGTTTAGAATATATCCCACAGTAAACATTTTAGTTTATGATTATTTGAGCATTTAAAATATTTTGTAGTATTTGAATGCCCAAATGCAAATAGAGTAAGATTTAATTCAGAACCCAAATATGTCATGAAAAAATGTGCATCACCTCTGGTTACTGTTTACAGCATTTTCCATAAATGATGAACATTTTTGAAAGCCATTTGGATTTACTAAAAATATTTTAGGTGAACCTAGTGCATTCCTTTGATGTTAGGGGTTTGGTCAGTCTCCATTTCAAGTTTCTGAGAAATTTAAACATGATGCAAGATGATGATGTAATGACAAGCAAGGCCAAAGCTAGGGTTGTGACAAAGGGCAAAAACACAAGGGGAGGGGTCAAAGCTGGGCAAGACCGCGTGTTTTCCAAAATTAGGGGCAAATCAGTCGAGGGTGACCCAACTAAGGGTATAAATTCAATTTTCCCTTAAAAACAGGCTTCTCAGTTATGTTCATTCAGTGTGAGGAGACATTCCCGTCGATTACGGGGCGCCTGTGGACTATGGTGACTTCGTCAATCTTAGTATAATGTGTTGGCTCAGTATCTCAGAGATACTCATGGAGGTAGGATGTGCGTAAGTACGTTCCTAAAATATATGTGTGTGTATATGAGCATCCTCGATTATACTATTGAAGGAAACCTTGGCGTCATGAAGCTGAGGAAACGAATGGCTACGAACTTATGTGGGGCCGACTATACTTTTTTTTAGTCTGCGTGAGTCACCTTCCTTAGGCTCCGAGTCAGCTTCTTCTAAGCTCAGTTGGACGACACAGCATTCTCATTCTATAGGACGGCTGTACTTGTGATGGTTCCCCAGGATCCAATAAATCCACTTAGGTCTATGTTGTCGTGATATTGTTCTATGGAAGCAGGTGGGTTACTTTTTAGAAGTTCGGCCTAGTTTTTCATTAAAGAAAATCAAAGGGGGGGAGGAGGGGGAGGGATTGACCTTTCTAACGCATGTTTTGTCATACCGGCATGGCCCCACTGATTTATTTTCGATCAGAGCATCAAGCAGCGTAACCCGATTCTACTTGACTAAGCCCCATGCTCATCGAAGGAGGGAGTTTGCTTTACCCAACTCTCCTTTTTTATAACAAGGCAAAAACCTCCGACCAATATTCATGAGTTCAATTTATAGAAAATAGCAAACCGACGCAAAGTCATTATCTACTCAAGTAATAACTATTTCGATTTTGTTCACAACTCATTCCTAGCTAAGACATAATGGCGGGCAGGAAAACAACTTGATTCATGTTGGACTTTCACCCCTAGCCACAAGTCATCCTCGTATTTTTGCCACATACGTGGGTTCGGTCCTCCAAGGCCTGTTACAACTCTCTTCAACCTGCTTTCAAATGGTGATCAGCTACCCGACGGCCGAGATGTGCCATTCGTACAAAGTAATTTAGTACAGACTATCGAAAGCATTGTCATTTTGCGATTTGAGTTTCGAAGATACATGTGTTAAGTTATGGGTAATGTGGGGAAATTTTAAGATGATAATGACTTTGTGTCGGTTTGCTATGTTGTATAAATTGGACTGGTCTAAATACGGCTGGATACGACTTCACACGTTTCGGATCACATGGCGGAGGAAGCAAGCATGACATTCTATGCCTCACTCCTTAGTGAATCCTTCGCCCCCCTAAGGTGCGCGTGGCCAGTCCAATTTAGCGCTTAGGTCACTAAAGAGTGATCTAGCGCGACTCCCCCTGTGTGCCTAGTCCTTTGTCTGGGTCGGCCCATTCTGGGTTTCTTCCCCCACCTGTTTTAGAAAGGTTCTAAAACTGGTTCTTTTCTTTGTTTTATCTTCCCGGCTTTTCTTTCTTTTTCCTTTGTCTTTTCTGGAACCTTCCACGAGATCATTTTTATTTTTCCTTTGTTATTTTATTTTATTTTCATTTCTTTTTATATTTATTTTACATTACCTTTTCCTTTTTGTTGTGGTCTCTGTTTTTATTTTCTTTTTAATTTTGCGAACAGCTTTCAAATTGCTGAATATTTTTAAAATCATGATTTTTTTTGAATTTGCAAATCTTTTTTTGAAATCATGTAAATCTTTCATATTCATGAATATATTTTTTAAAATTGATAAACTTTTTTCTAAAATTTGTGAATATTTCTTAAAATTTTTGAATCTTTTCTGAAACTCGTGAACATATTTTTGACTTGGTGGTTTTTTTTTGAAATTTGGGAGCAATTTCGAAATTCATAGACATTTTTTTGTTTTACGAATGTTTTTTGAAATTCATGATCATTTTTAGAATTCATGAATATGTTTTGAACAAGCGAACAATTTATGAAATGATATTTTTTTTAAACATTTGGGGAGAATTTGGGGAATTTAGGATATTTCTTAATATTAAAAAAGTATGCACATTTTTTGAATAGGCAACTTTTTACAAAAATGTTGAACATTTTTATTTCAAAATATGTTTTGCAAAATTGTGAGCATTTTTTGAATATGAGAACATTTGTTAAAATCACGAACATTTTTTAATCCGCATATATTTTATTATTTCCCAAACCTTTTTATAAATAGTGATCCTTTTTTAATCCACGAAGATTTTACGATTCTTGTACATTTTTTTCCAAAATTTTCGATTTTTTCAAATTTAAAGTCTTCAGAAGTCCTGAATTATTTGAAAGAAGAAAAACAAAAAAGAAACAAAAAGCAAAGAAAGCAAATGAGAATAGCAGCGCTCTCAACAAAGGCCGGCTCAAAATGGCGCGTGGGGGGTATGCACATTCCGCATCTTCGCGGCGCGCACTGCGCCTAATAGGGGCAATTCCTATTTAGTGCTACAGGCGCCGGTTTCTTCAGTTTTTCGCACACTGGCGCCTGCAGCAGCTTTCTCGCGGGTCTAGTTGGGCCGGCTCATATTTTCCTTTTCCCCTACTAACTTCAAAAAAAGGTCAGAACAGCACCAACCACTCAGCCACTGAATCGAGATTTCATTTCCCTTTTTCATTTTCTTCATGTTTTTTAAAAATGCACAAACTTTAAAACTCAATGAACTTTTTCTTCAAACCGATGAACTATTTTTTCGAATTTGATGATGTTTTTTCAAATTATATGGACTATTTTGAAATTCTATGAACTTTCTCTGATTTTGATGAAAATTTTACAATTTTGATGAACTCCTTTTCAATTTAAATGAATTTTTTTATAAATCGATGAACTTTTTCAAAATGGACAAACATTTTTCAAAATGAGTGAAGTAAAATTTACTGAACTTTTTTAATGAAATTCAAAGAAATTTTTTAAAATTGGTGAACTTCTTTTTCAAAATATGTGAACTTGTTTCCAAATCGATGAACTTTTTCCAAATTTGGGAACTTTTTTCGAAATTTCGTGAACTTTTTTGAAATTATGAAATTTTCTCAAATTCACAATTTTTTTTTCAATAAAAATGCACGCTTTTAGAAAAAATATAAGGAAAAAGGCGAACAAAACCGTTACAGAAAAAGAGAAACCAGAAGAAAAAAAGCTAGAGAAAGATTAAAAGAAAACAAACGACGTCAATGAGCATTGGCGAAAGAAGTCCACATCACCCCCTGGGGTTTCAGAAACTGGGTAATCTACCCCCTCAACTTCTAAACCGGTTAATTAATCTCCTGAGATCTCTAATACCAGCCAAAGTACCCCCAAAACCCAATTAGAGTGGTATCCGCTGGTGGTTTTGCTTGTGTAGCTCGAAAGGATGGCCACGTCGGCTTGGTGGGCGGCGCGAGGCGATTTGAGACGGCGCGTGAAGTTTCACCCAATCGACTCTGTTTTGTTCTATGCCCTAATCCCTAGTTCATCTCTTCCTCTTCTCCTTTTCGCCACCATGGCCGTCAGCTGAAGCTAGATGTTCCTTGTTCTGTACTTTGCCTTCTACCCTTTTTATTTTGGCGGGGAGTTCGTCTCTTATCCTGTTCGTCGCCATGGCCGCCTCACCTCCATAGTTCCTCTCATGCCCCGATCCCTCATTCTTGACCTGGAAGCACCCTGAAAAAAGACATCGCCATGGATCAACGGAGCAGCGCAATCTCATCTTGGAGCTCCTGTTCGATGTACAGATGCAGATATACTGAACATTTTTTTGGAACGAAGGCTCAAGGGGAGCCCGACTTTGAATTAACAAAGCCATCAACCGGCCAGGGATTACACAAGGCCATCGTTACAACCACTAGACAGCTGCGAAAAGGAAAAGAAAAAAGTAGCAGGTACATAGTGTTGCCGAAGCAGCTTACACGAAAGACTACAAGCCCTATAGGGATAAGCAAAATAAGCACTAGCTAGAAGTCGATGGAGTCCCCCAAGAGAAGTGGATCAACAAAACGGAGGGGTTCTTCATACGGAGACAAAGTTCAGCGATGGTCGCATCCTCATCTACACCGAAGGTGACACCTTGTTCGGTCCGCTCCTCTCCAAATCCAGAAGGGACCCCTGCCCCTCGCCTTGGCTCGAAAGGCGCCGGACCGCTAAAAGATGGAGAAGCTCACCCTAGAGCCAGGATTGGACACGATGCCGGCCACCATGGGAGGTACTCAACCCGACACAGCGCTGCACGAGGATAACCAGACGAATTGCCACACCGCGGGTCACCGCTACCACCACCAAGGGGAGAAAAAACTGCGCAAAGGCACTGACACTGAATAAACGAACAGCGAGCGAGATGAAGCAACCTTATAGGAAGCAGACCAAGCCCGTATGGCTAGGCTCCATGCCCACGCCACTGCATCAAGTTGCTGCTAGCAAAAGAGGGGAGCCCTCTCCCCTCCCTGCCCAAGAATGGCGCCAACCGGCGAGCAAGCAATCAAGGATCCGACGAGCAAGCCAAAGCAGAGCAACACTGCTACATAAACAGAGCACCAAGCTTCATCTCCCTCGCTGCTGACGCAGCCAACCCGACACCCACCTCACAGCACTCTGCACACTCCTACCATGCCCAAGACGACACCTTCAAGAAGGTGGCGACGCACGTTGCGCCGTTGCCGTCCAGTCTTGGAAAGACAAGGGTTTTCACCTGGGTCATGGAGCAGGAGGGAGAGGAAACGGACCTCGACGAAGCCTCTGAGGAGGAAAACGGCACCTGTCTGTGTCGCCGACGCCGTGGCTGGAGACCCAGCCAAGGATTTCTCCCAGTCCAGTTCCGAAGCTCCAGGCAACCCCACCAGCCACGGATCCGGCATCTTGAGGCCGCCGGCGACCAGATCCGGCGAGGAGGAGCGCTCTAAGGGGAAGTGGGAGCCGCCTTCAGATCCAGGCGCGAACAGGGGGGCCGCGCCCCCGCTGCGACCGGCGCCAGCGCCCGCTGTCACTCGCCGCCCTCGCGACCAAGGAGACGGGGGGCAACACCCGCGACGCCGCTCGCCGCAAAAACGGCGCCGCTGCACCACCCGAGGCCGCTTCCTCGGCGCCCGAAGCCCTCCGCGAGGAGCGAAGCAGCCAGATCCTCGTCGCCGCCGTCCTGGGTGACCACGCGGGCTCACCTGAGAAAGTAACGATGGAGATGTTTCGAATGTGTGGCTGGCTCACCTGATTGAGAGCCGGGAGGGGGTCGATGGCAGCTCCCCTTCCTGTAGTCCACGTACATCTGCTGCAGCAAAACATGGTATTGACTTCAGAAAAGGGTCAAGTTCAGTACATCTGCTGCAGCATAACACTCTGTTCAGTATATCTGAACTTGACCCTTTTCTGAAGTCAATACCATGTTTTGCTACAGCAGATGTACTGAACTTGACCCTTTTCTGAAGTCAATACCATGTTTTGCTGCAGCAGATGTACGTGGACTACAGGAAGGGGAGCTGCCATCGACCCCCTCCCGGCTCTCAATCAGGTGAGCCAGCCACACATTCGAAAAATCTCCATCGTTACTTTCTTTGGGATTTTTTTTAAAGTAGCATGTGTCGTTGATTAGCATTGTGCTATGTAGAAAACATTTTGTTGAGAGGGCTCTGTAGAAAACATTGCTTCTCAGGGGAGACAAGTAATAGGTGTTCCCCATTGATTTTGGCTACAAACTGCAAAGGTAAAAGGCGAGGAGTGCATTAGCTTTCATGAATTCTGTATGATACTAACAACATAGGTTTTCTTTAAAAGGAGAATAGCATAACACTGTTGTATTTTTGTTGGTGAGTGCAGGCATCTAGGCAAGGAATCCAGGCTAGAGACCATCAAGGACGCAACGACTCGTTGGAGGGGGGCGAGAAGGTTTAACAGTTTCACCAAGTCATTCCTCATACATGATCCGAATAGACCAAAACTGAAGCCTCCTCAGAGGATCAATTAGTTCCAGGAAAAGTATACACCGAATCGTACCACGGGCCCAAATGGTGTACATTATACTCTTGGTAGGCATGTGCTGATGCTCTGAGAAGAGCGAATTCAGTTTAGTTCAGATTGAGAATTAGTATGTGTAAAAAAATCATCTTCTCTTGCGGGTGTTGTTGTCCCAGTTTAGTTGAGAAGAGATAAGAATTCAGAGAAAGCATTTTGTTTAGGGAATGTACTTCTGAGTCTACAAACTGTTGCATATGCACAAATATATGTAATCTAAATGCAATATTTTCCTGTGACATGAATGAAAGCTTTTGGGAACTGAAAGTACTCTGTTGTTGCAACTATCATGGTTGCTAATTGGCAGCATTTTATTTACATTCAACACCATTATTGTAAATTGGCAATAGCAGAATTAATAAACAAGGCAGCACACCAATTATTTGTATAGTTCCAACTTTACTTCGGAAGAACACATTTTTCTGAACATAACAGTAAATTCACATAAGAACAAGCCATGCCCACATCAGAAAACAATACATGCGTCACATAATAGGGAGCAAGTGCTAGCAGTACTAGTTTTACATAATATAGCATGAATCAGAGCATGCACAGTGAACCATGTACCACAAGTTCATTTTTATTTTGCTGTAGCTAGATAACTAGCATTTCAATTATTGCCATATAACAACCATGGGAATCCTGATTGGTTTGGCATTGCCTAAGATATCGACCCAGGTGCTTGTTGATAAGAAGATGTTGCAGATGGAGGTTGAGATGATTGTGTCTGTGCTTTCCTTCTATTCTTTGCTCTCTCGTAGAAAGGTGCAGTGGAAGGACTATTTTATGAAGTTGAGACCTTCTTCTTCCTATCTGCTGGCTTAGATGCTCTAGGACCTTGCTTTGTTGATGGACCAGGAGCTGAACTTTGTTGTGTTGATGGGACATGAGCTTGCTGTGTTGAAAAACAGTAAATGTGAGCACATTTGCACATGTCAGGAAGAAAATGCAAGTAAAAGAAGAAAGAAAGGGGGCACCTCTGTTCTTGCTTGCTTTGCCTTCCTCCTTGTAGCTGCTCTTGTGAAGTTGGCATGCTCTTTATTACCAGCAGTATTATGGTTAGTACATTTTGTTTTGTTGTGCCCCTGGGTTCCACAACTTGAACATGTGACCTGAGTGCCTGCTCGTGACATTTTTTATGGATCCCTAGGTTTCTCTCCTTCTTCGTGCCTTCTCTTTGTCTAAGGCCTGCCTTTCTGAGTTCTCTTCTTAGGTGGAAGAGGTCTAGGTTTTTCAAAAATTGGCCAATCTTCTGGTCCATTCACAGGCTGTAGAACATGATCATAAATTTTGTCGTACTCAGCTATTGAGTAGCAAGGTGAAATATAGAGATCCAAATCTCTAGAGCAGGCATAGATTGAACTCACTGCATGACAACAAGGTAAGCCAGAAAGTTTCCAATATCTACATAGCCGTTAGTACATGGTAGAACCTTGATCTCATGATGACATTATTAAATGACTGACACATGTTATTCTCAACTGAATCACAAAAAGAGCAAATCCTGAAGTAGGCCCTGCACCAATGCTCTGGCGAGGTTTTCATCATGTATTTCTGACCGTCACTTGCTTAATTATACACAGGTCACAGGAGGAAAAGGACCGACGACGAAGGCCGCTGGCGGCTCGTACCTGACGGCGGCGGCTCAGATAGCGGTGGCAGCGCTGGTGTTCGACGCGTACCGGTATGCGTGGCACCACTTGGCGCACCGCAACCGGTTCCTGTACCGGCGCCTCCACTCGTGGCACCACCGCATCGTGGTGCCCTACGCGTTCGGGCGCCATATACGGCCACCCGATCAAAGTCCTCATTGATGACACGGCCAGCGGCTTGCTCCCGGTTCTTGTCTCTGGCTTGTCGTCCTCGCCGCACGCCAGGGCTGTCTTCCTCTTGCTCTGCAATATCATGGGCATCGACAACCACTGTGGCCTGTGGCTCCTGCCGCGCCGCATGCAGTCGGTCTGGAACGGTGCCG
This sequence comes from Triticum dicoccoides, assembly GCF_002162155.2. Classification (NCBI taxonomy): domain Eukaryota; kingdom Viridiplantae; phylum Streptophyta; class Magnoliopsida; order Poales; family Poaceae; genus Triticum; species Triticum dicoccoides. The sequence goes on from NC_041384.1 coordinate 740,139,662, forward strand.
CGCACCACAGCCTGCACCACATGCCGCGCAGCATCAGGCACAACTTCTCCGACAGCTTCTTGGTGAGGTAGGACAAGGTGTTCGGAATTGGAACGCACATGCCCTGCGCCGTGGAGGAGAGGCCAGGCGGCCAAGGACTCGTGCTCAAGCCCATGCCCATGCCGCCTACGAAGGCCGACTAACTAATGAACGACATGCTCGATCAGGCAGGCAGGCAGGCAGTTACATGCAATTGTGTTTTTGTCGTGCGAAGATATGTACGTACGTATCGATATATCTTTGTGTGCCTTTCGTTTCACAGCACACAAGTGTTCAATAATTTGTTGAGTCACTACATGTCTACTCTATTCCATTCAATAAAGTTCTGTCTCAAAAAAAAAAATCAATAAAGTTCTGTTCCACCAGCCCCGCAAAAAAAAAAGTTCTGTTCCACCAGCTCAGCTTTCAAGCCTTCAACGACTACCTCATCAATCATGGCGGGCCTATCAAACCCAACGTCTCCAAGATCTGTCATGTTGTTTCAGAGTTGCTAGAGGTAAAAAATGAGGTTAGTCCAAAACTAATTGAAGAAGACTAAATTGGTTGCCAGAATCCAAGTGACAATTATCTAAACAACTCGATCACTGATGGCGCGTGTTCCCACTCATCTACTTATATAATAAGATGATAATTACTCAAAAAATATAATAAGATGATAGACTTTTTATAAATATATTATGCATGAATAATGGAAGTTAAATTTACATAAACAAACCCATGTATGAGTCATGAATTGAGGAGAATCCCCCACACACTAAAATCTCCCACACATACAAATCGACTTGATATGACATCATACAAGATAATCCTAGAACGAATAAAATATGAAATAAAATGAAACATGTATATGCTCTTCCAGTGATGCATTTGTCATATGTTACACTTTACTGTTGGAAAATTATCAAAGTGCATTTCTCAAAACAATTTTTGTTATCAAAGTGCAAACTAAAGTTGGTGCTACCAAAAAACGTGCTATAGTACCGTTTCGTTGACACAAAAACATCTAAAAGGGCGCAAAAATAATAGTATACTTTATAATTTTCACAAACACACATACTGTTCAGTGGTAATATATAGCCGCGTAAACAAATTAAATAAAGGACTGTCGCCAGCGGCAATCCCTTCAGGGCTAGCCTCAGAAAGTGAGTATATATATGTACGAGGCAACCACAACAATCTTAATATCCATCAACAAACATAGGAAATTTTACGTTGATCACAGTAGTGCCTAAACAGGGAGTAGTACCATGGAGCTGTCAAGCTAACATCGACAAAGATAGGGAATTTGGTTTATCCAATGACCACCACTATCGACATCCTAATATCTATATGATCACCACTATCAACCACTTCATCATCAGCTGAACGGCTGGACATATTAGTGTGCGCGATGTTTGTTGTCTGGTTGTTTCTTGGTGACGTGCTAGTTGTTGATATTCTTGTGCGTACATGGAGAGCGGACGTTTGGCTCCCGGGAGCCATGGAGGCCTTTTTTTTGAAAACAAATCAAAATTCAAACTTTTCGGTTTCAAAAAAAATCTGAAAAAATTGTGCAAGTAAACAAGCATGTTATGTCTATGTGTGTAAAAATTTAGAATGAAAAACGTTGAAATGTGACCTGTACAAAAAAGACAAATTCATGACCTGGGAGGATGAATAGTATCATGTGTTAAAAAACCCAGATTTGTCTTTTTTGCACAGCCCTCATTTCAACTTATTTTGCCCTGAAAATTTACACACATGTGTGTTATGCCTTCATGTATATGTGTGTTTTATTTCAGAATCTTTTGAAATGTAGAAAATATAAAATTCAACAAAATTCAAAATTTTCAAAACCAAGCTCCATGGAGCTCGGCCTCCAAAGACAATATCCGTGCGCACATGCATAAAACAAAATGTCTTGGCCGGCTCGCTGGTGGTGTTGCCCAAGTGTTGGGTCTCAAGAAGTAGCTAAACTAGTGTCAAAAGAAGTTAAAGTATCCTTGTTTTATGTATGGGTTGTCCCCAACAAGCAATGAAATATAATGAAATTAATCTTGAGCAAAAAGGTTTGAATAGCTTTTGCTGCAAATTTCCAGTTACACATTGTGTGCATGAATCTCTGAAATGGGTACTCTGGAATCATGGGCTGTATCTGCTTGCAGTTGGTGCCTATATTTCAAGCTGAATAATATTTTGTAGCTGGCTCGTGAACATCGCCAGCGAGTGGACGTATCAAATCTGATGGTGTGTGTGCTTTTGCGATCAAATCAGATGGAATTAAATTACACTACATCAATAGGTATTGGGGAAATTGGTCTAATTAATTGCATCAGGCAAGTTATGTCCAAACCATAACACAAGTCTAAAATTTATAAGTTGTTCGACACTGGCTGGCTGATGAGCAGAAGAAGAAATGAACAACCTTGTAGTACTAGGAGAGAAGCGAATTATCGCATAGATCTTCATTTATCTATCTATCAATTGTCTTTCCCGTGCTAGGTATTGGGCCAGTAAATAGAGTCCAGCTCACCGCAAAAGCACACCAACCGATGAACATAGTTTACCTTTCGCGTGAGAAACCAGTGCCACTTAGGCTGCTTGTAATGGGGAGTATCATATACTAGTATCATGCATATGATACTAGTCTATGATACTACGTCTCTAATGCATAGTATCATATGTTGGTATCATAGATGACTATATTTATTGCCATGCATGACACAAAGTAGCACATTATTTAATATGATACGGTATCATAATATGATACTCAAGCCTCTCTTTCTTCATTTAATTCTATGCCACTTCGTCAAAATTGCTTAGTTGGCATGCATGATACTACCTATGATACTCCCATTACAGGCAGCCTTAATTCTCCTCCCTTGATGTAAATGTAGACAAGGGATTCCCATCATCCAGCCAAGGACGGTCTGACTTGCGCCACCTCACGATCTGTGACACCGCGACCTCCTCCTCTCTGCCATGCCTGTCAACATAATAAACTCTCTATTTATACTAGAAACGCCATTCATCCGCGTGCTGGATGCGAGTGTGACTTATGACTTGGGACTTGGGCAACGGCCAGCGAGAGGCGACGCTCTCCTTGTGAGGTGTGGTTTTGCTCCTTACCTCTCGATCAGTTGTCGCCGGCGAATCTCTCATTGCATATGGATCTTGCACCTCCCGGCCCGTACATGGTCGGCGGCTGGATAGTAAGCGGGCTGGGCGAGAGAAGCTAGGTTAGGTTGAATCGAATTGAAGGCGGGCAGGAGGAGCCATGAGACTAGCCACAATGGTTGTAATTTCAGTAGTAACTTCAAGTCCAACTCAGCAAATTTGTCTATGTGGCAATGAGTTAATGAATAGAGAGGTAGTTTTAATAACTTAGCTAATTACTGTAACATCACATGTTTCAATGCAGTCTATAACCTAATAAATGTAGCTCTGCATGACACCGCACCTATGTTACTACCCACTATGAAGATAATAACATAGTCTAGAAATATGTATATGTTACTAGCGTATGTTACTTTCTATTGTGACTAGTTTGAGGTGAAAAGAAAGCGAGGAAATCGAAGCGTGCAAATGAATCGATGGAACACCAGCGGAGCATGTACGTCAAAAATAAATAATGGCGACGGACCGACAGCGCGCGGCAAATTAGCCTGGACGCAACCGGGATTGGGCAAGAAGCTAGGGTCCTAGCGTGGACGTCTCCCGCCAGCGGCGAGCAAGGTCGGGCGAGTCATGAAATTAATAAAAATTGGGTGGGAGCTTGACTGCTCGAGGGAGAAGAAAGGAAGACAAACGACCTACGTACGGGCCTAGGAGGAAGAAGACCTACTCTTAGAGCATCATCAACAGACGCGCAACCGCGTGGCACGCTAAAAGCAGATTACAGCGTCGAAATAGCCACCTCTAGCCTGTCGGGGAGCGCTCGTTGCAAAAAATTGTGTGTACACGCCGCTCCAATAGACGCGTTAAACTACAGCGTACGATACACATATGTACGCAAAAAACAAGATACATAGATACAACAATAGATAGAGAAAAAATTATACATAGATAGTTCAACATAGATAACATAGATAGTTCATAGCATAGTTCAACTACTCGTCGTCCTCCTCCTCCGACTCCAACTAGGTGATGCCCTCCTCCTCCTCCGACATTGTAATGAAGGTGTCAATATACCGATCATTGTTTTGATTCCAGGTCGATGCGTCTCCTAGCTCGATGTTGAAGAGTGCGGCCGCCTTCCGCGTACGCCTGTCCTCACGATAGGCGGCTCGCTCCATCCTCCTCTTCGCCCTCTCCGCCCTCCTTTGCGCGTAGAATTCACGCTCGCTAACGACGTCCTGTGGGAAGCGTTGGCGGCACAGCGCCATGGCCTCCTCGTCCATCTCAGCGATGTTGAGGCGGCGCTCCCGCCTCCGGTTGTCATGACGGTCCTCGTCGATGAAAGCCGCGGGGGAGGCACGAGCTCCTGTGCCTGCTCCCGCGTCGCCACCTCAGGGAAATTCATCTCCCTACGAGGCCGCCGGAGGCGCCACGCCGCCGCGTCGTATGCACGGGCGGCCTCGTGGGCACTGTCGAAAGTGCCGAGGTCAAGGCGCATCTCACCGGACCAGATCTCGGCGGAGAAGGCGGTGGAGGGGCGCGTGCGGACACTGCGGTAGCCCGAAGCTCCCCGGTGGCCCGGTGGCATGGTGGCGCTGGATTTAGAAAGCACGTCGGACGCCGCGTGCGATCTTTTCCCGTGCGCCTGAGTTTCTCGCGCCCGCTGTAGCGCGCAAAACCGCCCCACATGCGCTAAAACCCACTTTTACCGCATGCGCGCGTTTTTTACAGCCAGTGTTGGAGATGCTCTTACGTGCACGTGCGTGCATGCCATTCATTTCCTTTTTCCATATTATAATTATTATTAGATTGAGAAAAAGAAAAAAAAAGTGGTCCGTTTTCTGGTTGGTTGGAACGAAAAAACAAGAGAACGTCACGCACGACCTACAGTATCAGTCACCTAATCATACTCCTTTAAATCGGGTTTGCTATTTCACATCTAGATGTGAGATATTATCTCACATCTAACTTTCTCATCCTTAGGGACAAAATAAATCCATGGAGACTTTAAAAAAAATTAAGGATGAGGGAATTAGATGTGAGAGGGAGTTAGATATGAGATAATATCTCACATCTAGATGTGACATAGACGAACCCCCTTTAAGTATGCTTGTACTCCACGTGTAACTTGTTGCCATAAACTCGTGTCTACTGTTCCGCGTAGAGTATTCCGCGGATCGTTTTGGTCAGCTAGCTTACGAGCGTATTTGCAACTTGCCGGAAGCCAGCGACTCTACAACACGCGTGTTCCGTCGGAAATTAATCGATCGGAACGAAGCTCGATGGTCTCGGCGGAAAGAACTTGCCGAGTCGGAGGGACCTGCGCCAACAAGCGAGATCACAGCTCATCGTTCGTCACTTGTTGCCATTGCAGAAAGTACTTGACGTCGGATCTGGGCCAACAATCTATCCACCTGATCCAATCATCGTCATTATCATATCATAGTTTCACAGAGATAGCATCCGACCGATCGTGCGATGAGCTCTCGCTGCTGTTGGTGGTGTTGATGGCACTGGTGGCGTTGACGACGGCGGCAGAGTACAATGTGGTGGACTATGGCGCGAGGCCCGACGACGGGACGGACTCGGCAGGGGCAATTCTGGCCGCTTGGGGTACGGCATGCAATGACACGGGGCGCTCCGGCTCCCGGCGGGTGCTACGGGTGCCGGCGGGCAGGTTCCTGCTCAGCCAGGCCTACTTCAAGGGGCCATGTCGGAGCGCCGGCGTGGACGTGGCCATTGACAACAACAACACCGTCTTCGCGCCGTCGGCAGTGGACAACAGGACGTGGATCATGTTCCACCATGCAGACGGCCTGGCGATCCGTGGTGGGACGCTGGACGGGCAGGGGCAGGAGTACTGGGCGTGCAAGAAGGCCGGTAGGTGCACCGCCGGGCAGGGGCCCAGGGTGAGTGATGACATGAACTTTTTGGTTTCTTTTTGCATCGTAATTCGGTTCAGTTTCCTTATGACGGACGTCGGCCATACATACTTGTGTTTGCAGACACTCGACATTAGCCAATCCAAGGGCGTGAGCGTGAAGCAGCTGACACTGCTTGACAGTAAGGAATTCCACATGACCATCTTCGACTGCAGCGGCGTGACCGTCCAAGGCGTCCGGATCATCGCGCCGGCCGACAGCCCTAACACCGACGGCATCCACGCCAGCCACTCCCGCCACGTGAGGATCCTCAACACCACCATCGGCACCGGCGACGACTACATCTCCTTGGGGCCCGGCACCTGCGACATGCTCATCAGGGACATCAAGTGCGGTCCGGGCCACGGCATCAGGTGCCACCTTCAGTTGCCAGTTCATCATACATTTTTTTTGTTTGCTTGTGATTTGTGCAGCGTTTGATAGATAGCATTGGTTTTGTGTTTGCGTTGGATGGACGGTGGCAGCATCGGGAGCCTGGGATGGCAGGACGGTGAGGAGGGAGTAAGAAACGTGACGGTGGACAGGGCGGTGCTGAAGGGCACGACCAACGGCCTGCGGATCAAGATGTGGGCGATGCCCAACTCCGGCTCTGTCACCAACGTCTCCTTCTCGCGGGTCACCATGAACCGCGTGGCCAACCCCATGGTCGTCGACCAGAACTACTGCCCCCGCAAGGTCGACTGCCCGGGCAATGTACGTCTCCTTCCCTACATCTACATGCATGCAACTACACTACACGTGAACGACCCATGGATCGACTATATATATATATCATGAGCTGTGCTGTTGTGTGTGCCTGCAGAGCTCGGGGGTGCAGATCAGCGACCTGTCGTACACGGACATCAAGGGCTCGTCGGCGACGCCCGTGGCGGTGAAGTTCAACTGCAGCGGCACCAACCCCTGCAGCGGGATCAAGCTCAGGAACATCAGGCTGAAGTACCGGCACCAGCGGCCGGCGCAGGCCAAGTGCCAAAACGCCGGCGGGTCCACGTCCGGAGAGGTCACACCGCCGAGCTGCTTCTGACGATCGGAGTTCGCCGTCCGGCCGAGAAGCGCGAGCGTCTTCTTGATTCGTTGGGTTTCTGTTAATACTTCTCTTAGCTTGACTGTTTCGTGTACTACTACTAAAAAACATGGTAGTGTGACCATTGCTTGGTGCATCTCAAAGTGACCCTTACATGTAGCCCAGGGTAGTAGTTTTAGCGGATTTGCTAATTCTCAATTGATTGAGACATAGTTAAGCCACAATCAACGTCATAAATTTTGCGTGGTTGTTCTTCTGGATTTTTTATTTGTTTTTTATGACGGATAATCTTGGTGTAAAATCAGATGGTTATAACTTGGGAGCGTATAAGCTGACGGGGGTCCGGAATTCCGTCTAACTAACCGTGTTGTGTCGTTTGGCGGAAAGCGGCTTGACAAATTTTTAGATCAAGTGGCCTTACGCCTCTCTCCACTCTAGAACTCTCTCAAGGACGGAAAAGCTTTAACTCTCTATTCCTAAGCTTGAGAGAGGCCTATATCATCTTTGCCGGCCACAATTTGCTAACTATGTCAACCGACCATTATTTTTATCCTATAACATGCATATGTGTTGTTTTGTATGTTATAACGATCAAAATGGCTTCTAACGGCGAAATAAGAGTTCACATTATCACATACTTCCTCCGTTTGTAAATATATGTCTTTTTAGGTATTTCAATACAAACTACATATGGATGTATATAGACATATTTTAGAGCGTAGATTTACTCATTTTACTCCGTATGTAGTCCCTTATAGAAATCTCTAAAAAGATTTATACCCCCTCCATCCCAAAATAAGCGTCTCAATTTTGTAATAACTTTAGTACCGAAAATCCATCTCTGCACCCGAGCTCATCTGCACATGTGCTGACGAAAAAAATAAAATAAATACTAAAAAATTCAAAAAAATTCCAAAAAATTGTGTTGTATACAATTTGATGCGTGACGTCCGCACCAATTTTCAAATCATTTGGACATCTGAGGAGCTCTCAGCAAACAAGACAAATTGGGGGTCTGTAAAAATGTTAACTGTTCATGTATTGTTTTGGCCCGATTTGTCTTTTTTGCTGAGAGCAGCTCAGACGTACAAATAACTTGAAATTTGGAGCAGGCTTCACGCATCAAATTGTCTACCGCACAAAAAACATTTGGATTTTTTGAATTTTATTCGAATTTTTACGATGTTTTTCTAACCGGGTGCAGATGAGCTTGGGCACCGAAACGCCTTACTCAGAACAAAGTTATACTAAGTTTGAGACACTTATTTTAGTACGGAGAGAGTATTTAGGAATGGAGGGAGTACATTGATTGAGATCAAACTGATTGGATTAGTAGACATGTTCAAATAAGTGAATGCAACCCGAGCAAGTGCCATGAAAAATCAGTTAGACTTAGTTTAGCAGTTTTTCAAAACCAAAGTAGTCTAAAACATCAGGGTTAGTTTGAGTGAACTATAGGTATATTTAAAAGCATGATAATGTAAGACCTCTATATTCCAATTTACGAGTAGTGAATACTTCATTTTGTGAAAATTTGTATGGTTTAGATGAAAAAAAACTCTTTAAGATACTGCAAAAATACTACAGTATTGGAGATACTACGGATACTACGATTTATTAGAAATGTGGTACTACGATTTATAAGAATGTGGTATTTTTTGATACCTAATATATAAAAGAATTAGAAACTATGATTTCTAAAACAATACTATATTCCTAAAAAGAACTCTAAAAATACTTACCTGACAAATGCAACCTCAGCATTTTAATGCTTAGACAATGAATACTCAATTTTGTATATACCATAGTTTTCTAAATTTGGTTTAGAAAAAAGAGGTGAAGCGTTCTTTCTGAAATACTAAAACACACGGTATTGCGAATTGAGTGTACAAGTGCATGCTCTAGCCAATGCAACCAAAAGACTGATCTGATGGAAGAGACTAGGCAGCACATTATACGTCAACACTCCCCTTCACGTGTGGCTTCCTCGGGGCTAAACGTGGACCGAAAGTGGATTGCAATTTAATTGCGCCAGCCGAGTCTTGAAGTTAAGACCTCTTGGCTCCGATACCATATAGAAGTGCATGTTCTAGCCAATGCAACCAATAGACCGATCTAATGAAAGAGACTAGGCAGCACATTATACGTCAACATTGAGCATAGCTCAGATGGTTAGGTTCTTTGTGGTGAAACCAGTCCACCAGGGTTAAAGAGTTAAAGCCCTAGACTTGACACTGATGCTCGCATCTTTTTAAATTAACTTTACACTTTCCGGTGATGTTCATTCAGCGGGAGCAGATGTTCACATCGACTATAAAAACACCCATGATGAGTTCGTGAATCCCTAGATAATATGCAGACTCGGTCTCTCAGAAAGGCTCATAGGGATAGGATAGGATGAATGTATGTGTGTATGTATGAGCGTATGCGTCTGTATCATGTTAAAAAATTGGTATTGTAGAGACTACGGTTTTTAAAACTGTGCATTTGTTATATCCAAACACCCTACATTGCTAAAGTTGTGTTTATCCATTCGTTCCTTTCGTTATCCACTCTAGCCAAGCCACGTGAGTGTACAGGTTCGAAACTCTTAACTAATATGATTGCCGATTGTCAAGATCCATCCAAGAAATTCCAATCCAATCGACACGAAGCTAGTTAGGATGGATTCGCATCATGCTCCTGAGGCGGGGATTTCGCTTGGTTCACTAATTCCGCCCAAATATCGATGCTGGTGCCGCAACCGATACCCCCAAGAGCTGCATTCCAGACAGCAAGCCCTTATTCGACGAACGCACAAACGCCGACGCCACCACCAAGTACCGCACCACTGACCCGGACAACAAACACCGCGCCATGGCCAGCTAGGCCTCCTTGTTCGTTGCCCGCCCGCCCCACGTATCCTATGTGCTCGCCTGGGCCACCGGCAGCCACTTCACCGAGGAGGCTCTCGTCATCTCCGCTCACGGCAGCCTCATCCTCCTCACCATCATGTACGCATGAAGAGATGGCCGTTCCGAGAATGCTACATGTGTGTTTGTTTGGGATGCAACTTTCCCACTGCAGCTGCAACGGCTCCGGCTGGAAGGAGCGGTTGTAGCTGATAGCTGCAGCTGAAAGGTTACAGCTGAGATGCAGTCGTTTAGTACTTATGCTTTAGTGGCTGCGGCTGATGCAGAAACATACTGAAATGATCAAAATGCCCTTAAATTTTTCGTAAATTCATTTAGCATGCTGATTGTCCTGCTATGTTTGTAAATGATTCATTTAAGAGCTGTTTTTGCTGCAAATGGCCATTTTCATGGGTTTTAACTAAAATTACAGTTGTTTGATGGTCTAAATAGTGTATTTAGAAAAAAATTGACATATGACAATACATTTGAACTCATCATAACATAGATTACTAATTATATAGGAGTATTACAACTACTAAAAAATTCCCCGGACCAATTTACATTCAATTCCAAAGCAGAATCATTTTTAAATTGCAGCACCATGTAGCAGCATCGGCAGCTATAGTTGCCCACATGTAGGGATTTATCTCAATGATTTTCCTCATAGTTTGCGAGGCTGCAGAAAAAGAAACATGTGATCATGTAAAACGGACATACAATCTGATGAATGCTCAAATAGATTCGAACACACAACCACATAGCGGAGGCAGAGCACACACACATAACACGCATGCCGAGCATACACACACCCCGTACGTACAAAAGCAGCAGCACTAAGCACACACACGCACCGTATTGAGCAGTGAGCACGAAGACCCGCCATGGAGCACGCATGACACGGAGCGGCGCCCCCATGCACGCTGACAGAGGGAGGGTAAACAGGAAGAGAAGGGGACGGCCTTTACCGGCCTCGGCAGCGGCCCAATCCGGCGATACGCAAAGAAGCTGAGGTCGGCCATCCGACGGCGCAGACGTCGAACAAGGAACCGTACACGCGCTTCAGGGTGGACGAAACAGTCCGTTCCGCCGGTCCGGCTCGCGGCCGGCTCGGTCTAGGCCCGCTAAAAAAAGGCCGGTCCGGTCCCAAAAAAGGACCGAAGCTTCGGTCCGGTCTGGTTAAAGCCCGGTCTGACCGAGCGGACTGAAGATCGCCGGAGCTCCAGTGCACGTTCTGCCCTTGTCTCTTGGCCGGTCCTCTCGATCCGGTTCCTGAAAACAGGACCGCCATGCTTCTCGGTCCGGTTCAGTTTGGACCACCGGTCCAAACAACGACTCGGACCGGGATCGAACCGGCTAGAACTGTGTCCTCCCTTATCCGGGGTATCCATCCAGTTTCTCTCACACATACACTCTCTCTCTCTCTCTCTCTGAAAGGAGGAGGAAGAAGACGGAGAGCACGTGGTGGACACGGTGAGTTTTTCGGAAGCATGAATACCCGTCGCAACGATGGCATTTTTCCTCAAGCACGAACTCAAGCTGCTGGCTACAACAGACGGGAGGGAGGGGTGTTTATATGTGCGCACCGATGCCCCATGCGGCGCTCCCGACACACCCACTCACGCACTCGCCACATTCCGCACTCCACAGCTCACGCCCCTGACGCGCACGCACGCGCTCGGACGTGACCGGGTCCAGCGCCTGACGCGGTCACACACACCCACACACTTCGCCAACTATAGCACACACACGCGCGCGCACACACACACATGCGTGTGCACACATACACACCCTACCACGGACCGAATGCAACAACTGAGCGGCGTCCGATACGCCCAGCGCACGGACACGCCCTGGACTCGAAAGTGGCTTATTTTCCCTAATAGTCTGTCCCTCCTTCTCCCCAGTTTGGTCCGTTTCCACCTGGACTACCAGTCTACCACCACCACAGCCTCGAGCAATTGGCGCCAACTGGATGCCTGGCAGAAGGACTCTGTGTTTTATGATTCTATAAACTCTCGATAGCCGACGACGTCAGCATTGACGGATGCTGCAGCCTAAGGCTCTGGAGTTTGACGACAAGCCGAGTTTTGATCACCTCTTGGTGGATACGCCCATGTTGAACTTGCACGAAAACAAGGTCGTCTGCTTCTTGGCCAAGCACCAACTGGCGGACAGTGAAGTGTGGGGGTCGGGCTATATGTCATTCGCCTGAAATAAAAGTTTCGGGTCAGTCGATTTTTTTCAGCCGTCGGATACAAGATCAAGGGCCACATCTCTTTCTTCCCCCCGTTGGTCTTCTTCTTCCTTCAAAGCGCACCGCCGCCGGCTTCCGCCGTCCGCACTCCTGCACAGCCTCGCCGCACCACCCCCAACCACAACCCACAGTTGTGCACCCCCTTCCCCCCGCCCTCCATAGCCCTGATACGGACGGAGATTTTCTCCGGCGAAGTTTTCCTACCCTGCACCCTAATACATATGATGGGGTAGCCCTCCGGCGAGCTCCTTCCTTCCCTCTGGCCTCCCTCCGGCAAACTTTTTCTCTCATCTCAAAATCGACTGACTTAAAAGCTAAAGTCAGTCAATTGTAGCTCTAGACATCGAGACGAAGAGGCCACAAAGGAGTCGATCTTCTTAAGGGCGGAATAAGCACAAGTTTTACTATGCATGACTGCTGCTTCAGGTGAAAAGGGAGACCTGAAAAAGGCCAGGAACGCCGGTGTTAATTTCTGAACCTTGTAGGCGCTAATTTCTGATAACGAAATTCAGGATGAAATCTCTTTAAATGGAGAAAAAATGGTGATGAGTTTAAGAATTCCAGTTATTTCTAGCCACGCAAAATAGTACTCCAGCAAGGAGAAGGGTCACCCAATGCTCTGAACGCATAAGAAAAGATGGCCAAATGTAGCAACAAGTGATCACTCCATATAAACACTCCACACCACACCGCTACGTAGCTTTGCTTAACACAACTCCCAAGCTGCTAGGAGGCCAATCCACCAACAACCTGCAAAGTTGCAAGGCATCTCCTGCCACGCGCAGACCCACCGCCCACGGGACCCTAGCCCAATGCCACCACGGCGCACCAGCCTCGCACTTCTCGTGCACCTGTGTGTGTCACTACTTCAGAGCATCTCCGGTCGTTCGGCCCCTCAGGGTGCCGAAAAAGAGCCGCCTGAGGCGAGCTAGCGATAAATTAACCTCTGGGGGTGACCTAGCTCCCAGCCACGCCCTCAGACGCCGCCCCCAGCCCGGGCAATTTCAAACGCAGTCATTCCCGCTCACAAAATAACGGCACAAGTCCGGCGATCACAGCGGCCCAGTTCGGCATGAAAAAGTTCAGCGTACAAAAAAGAAAGGACGTGCATGCAATGCATCACACGGCGGGGTCGGCCTCCGGCGTCGGCGGAGTCGGCGTGCACGGGCTTGGCGGTGTCGGAGCTTCTTCTGTGCTGGGCAGTGTTGGCGCGGCTTCTGTGCTGCTGGGCGTCGTGGAGGCATCATCGGTCAGGCTTGGCGGCAGCGTCGGCGTGGGCGTCGTAGTTGGCGGCGCCGTCGACGGCAGCTGGTTCAGGATGAGGCCGCGCTCCGTCATGTACCACGCCTTGACCTGCTCGTCGTTGCTCTGGAGCATATCCGCCCCGCCCAGCAGGAAAGCCAGGTCAGTGTTCCTCTTCTTCGTGGCGACATTGGTCCGGAGTAGGTCGAGCTTGATGACGCTGCTCGTCATCAACGCCGACCACCGCGCCTCGGTCTTCTCTTCACGCAGGGCAGCTTGGGCATGTGCGTTGGCGAGGCAATGCTCGATGGACTCCTGCACGCGTGCGGTAGCCTAGTCGGCGTGTTTCCCCTTCTTGGCCCCTTTGTTGCCTTCGGAGCGCCCGTTGCCTACGCCCGGCGTCGGCGCGTCCGGCTTGTAGGTCTCCTTGGCCTTGGCGAGGGTGCGCCAGATATTCGCCCACTTCTCACACTTCTCGATCCGCTTGAAGACGTGGAGGTACTTGAAGTCTTGGTCGCTGCTGTCCTGGCGATACATGGCGAATATCCGCAGCAACTGCGTCGAGGAACAAACAGTTGGCGAGCATGCACGACGAAAAAGAGAGGAAGACCGGCGTGCCATACCTTATCCTCAATGCTGACGCCGCTCTCCGGACGAGCCGCGATCTCCTCGATTATCCCATGCCATTTGTTGCACGCCGTCTGGGTGAGCCCCCAATGGTTCGCCATTGCTTTCGACCCGCGTTGCATGTGAACGCCTTTGAAGTATAGGTCGACGAGCTTGCGCTCGTCGAACTCGGCCTTGATACACGCACAATACATCTCGATGCTCTGGTCGTGCCGGTGATCGGGTCGAGGCAGACGACTTTCCACGCCTCGGCGAGACATTCCTGCTCCTTGGACGCCCACTTGATGCACGGCTTACCGGTCCTGGATACCCCCTTCTTCTTCTTGCGTCTCCTCGCCGGAATCGGCGCCGGCTCCTCCTCCTCCTCCCCGTCCTCCTCCTCCTGCTCGTCCAGCTCCTCCTCGCCGTACTCAAGCTCGCCGTCCATGTCGCCGTCGAGGTCCACCGTCTCGTCCTGGGTAGTGAACCCGGGAGATGCGGCGGCGGAGGCCGAGCCTGCCGTGATGATGTCGTCCATGTTGGCCACGGTCGCGTCGGTGTCGCCGAGGTGCGACGTGGATGCTTGTGAGAAGGGCAGCGCGCCATGGCGGAGAGGGGGCATCGGGGAGGTCGCGTAGGCCGGCGATGAGTAGTTGTATGGCGGGTACTGCACACCGGCAAAGGCGGGCGAGGGGGTGCGCTGGGCCGGGTGACCATGGGGGAAGGTGATGTTGGGGCTGAACCCACCGTGTGCATCCCTGTCGGTGTAGCCCGGACAAGGCGTGCATCCCCACGGCTGCGGCGACGACGAGAAACCGACCGGTGAACCGACACTTTGATGGCTCCAGGGCGCGTACTGGGCGTGGCCGCCGGGTGGATTCATCATCCCCACACGGGCCGCCTCGGCTTGTTCTACCGAGCGCTCTGCTTGATCCGCCGCAGCCGCAGCCGCGAGCGCCATGCTGTCCCGGGCCTTCTTGGCGTTGGCCCTGTTCCGCCGGTCGGTGATGACAACCTCCCGACGCTGAACTTCCACCCACCAGTCGGCGTTGGACATGCTCGGTGGCTTGGACGGCGGCGCCCTCGGCTTTCTCTCCTTCGGCTGGGCGACGGCGGCGGTCGAAGCAGTGGCGGTGCGGGGGGTCACGTATTTCTTAGGCGGCATGGCGGCCAGCTAGGAGGGGAGGAGGAGGGAGATTGGCGGGAGGAATGGGGTGAATCAGAGGGAAGCCGGCGGGAAAGCGGAAAGAAACGGCGGGTAAAGGCTCTCAACTCGCCGACAGAGCGGCCCCATGCCCCTTCGCTTGTGTCGGTGCCCCCAGGCGCCCCAGCGCGCCTGGTTCGACTCGGGTGTGCCGGCTGTTATTTCAGCCCAACCCGGCGAAAAACGGACTCATGGGAGCGAGAACTGGACCGATTTTCTCCTGTCGGCGCTAAAAAAAAGCCTGTGGGATTCTTGAGGGCGCGGCTGGAGATGCTGTCACAAGCTACCACTGCCACATGAGGCGCCACGCCGGGGTTTAGCGGGCCGTGCCGGGGCGGCCAGTGGCAGTGAACATCGCGATCACGGCTTGTGCCCGTGCTGTACGCCGGCGTGCTGCTCTAGATCGTGTTCCAGAACATGGACGGCATGTCCGTCAATGGTGGCACGCTCGATGGCATGGGCCAAGCGTACTGGGAGAGTCGGCGGCGGCTCCTCTTAGATAATGCATCAACCCAAATGATTTGGGAATGGGAGAGGTTACACCTTAGTCGACCCGAAATTTTCAATTAGGGTCAGTTAACTTATGGACCATTGAATGAAGATCGTGTGGCGCATTGACCTTCTTCTTTCTCACCTCTTCTTCTTTCTAGACCGTCAAACGTGCAGGCTCTAATGAATGTCAAGAATATGAATTTTTCATAAGACTATCTGAACTTGATTGTGTACAATGTTTTGGAAAGTTGCTGATTGCAAATTTCACTTTAATCACTCCGATCGCCGCCTATGAAATGATGTCAAGAACCAAAATACAAAATGCCTAAGAAATTGACCTATATTTTTTTAGAAAAGGAGGACTCCCGGCCTCTGCATCTGGGCGATGCATGCGGCCACTTTATTAATTATTCCATCAAACCTTACAAAGTCATACAAGAGTAAGGCTAAAATCACCGTCTAAGCAACAATTGTCGCTACATATATCCAATTGATGAAGGGGCACTGATAGCCTGGGCCTAATACCAAACAGACATCGTAGCCAAACCTAAACATCTAAGACCTGAGGTCCCAACCAAGACGTCTGCCGGGTATGGGGAACCTACCAGTCCGGTGCACTCCTCAATCAGGACGTTTGTCGGGTATGAGGTCGTCGCAGCCACCTGCCACCAATCCATCTTCAGAGTTGTATTGTTGCATCTACCGTGCCAGGTCTCTCTGCCATCGACGCCACCATGATGCCAGACAGCATCGTCCTCCTGCGTGAGTCCATCCTCGCGCATCGAACTCCGAATCTGCACTACGCCACGCCGTCGAGATCCGTCGCCATCAATGTGTAGATGAAGCACCGCTCCACCAAAGATGTCGTCCGCTGGTCCCATGAAGCCGAGTGCACCTCCAAGAATGCCGCCCCCAAGGGGGTAACGACACATGATTGCCGCCAACATCCGATCGGCTGATCTAGGGTTTCCCCCGGAGGTATTGAGTGGAGTTGGGAGCTTCACCTCGATGATGCCTTCATGAAGGAAACAATGATAAGGTCATCGTCGTCACCGGCTCCGGCCATCGACCGAAGACCAGGTTTTTACCCGGATCCGTCCCAAGAAATCCACCCGACAACCTGTGCACCGTCTCGACAGCCTTCAAAGCCCCAGATCCAGCCGCCTAGATCGGGCGACCAACTGCAACAACAGTGCCACCGTAGGAGCCCTGGCGCACCGGCCACTGCCTGAGTGTGCCACCACTGGAACCTAGGAGGAGGGATCCCATCCCGCCTCGCCAAGCCGCGAGAGCCGCCGAGAAGGATCCCGCGCGCTCGTCATCGCCTCTGATCCGAATCAATCCATAGCAGATCATCGTCACAGATCCGCCTTGGACAGGGACTGCACCACGCCATGCCGGCGCGGGAAGCCCTAACTTCACCAGCCGCCACCCTCCAGAGCCGCCGCCTCGGGATCTAGACAGAACATCGTCGCTGCCACCGGCCATGTACCGCCACCGCCGATCGGCCAAGCCGCCGGCCACTACGACCTATGCCGCCATGACCAAGCACGCCCACCGAGAAGCCGGCACCACCAGATCTTCCACGAAGCCCACAGCTTCGCCACCTCCTCCCATCACCACGCTGCCACTGTGTCGTCGGCGGACTCCGATCTACCGCGCCACTAGAAATCGACCTACATATGGTGAATAACAAAAAAGAATGGAAAGAACAAAGATGTGGAAATAAGAGAGGAAGAAAGGGTAAAGGAACACATAATGTGTGTCATGTTGTGTCAAAAGGTTAGCTCCACGGGAGAATTCTATGCAGATCCCTTGTTCACGTATCGCCACACGGTCTCAATGCAGCAAATATACATCCATTTATACCAAGTTCCAATGAAGAATACTACATTTCCAGGTAAAAAGTATCATCAATAGTGTAGGTCAAAAAATATCGTACATCAATGGTCACACGGTCTCAATGAATCAAATATATATCCATTTCTATCAAGATCCAATGAAGAATACTGCATTTTCAGATAATAAGGCTCATCAATAGTCTAGGTCAACAAAGGCAATAGCTGCAACTTGTAGATAATAAAAATAAAAGTGATCACTCACGTGTGTCAAAAGAAATATTTGAGGCTGCAACTTTGAAATGCAAATAAATTGATTCGAAGCTAGATTAGAATCTCAGAGCTATATAATCATTCCAGTCTAGTACATAAAATCGAAGGCACAAAAAAGTAGGCTCTCAAATAAATATTTATGAAGATTGTAAGCATATGCGGTAATCTTGATCAAGAAATTCTACGAGACACGTGGAAACGAAACGAGTAAATTGCCAAAAACCACCACAGTTGCGTCGCTTAGTGCGGAAAACCATCGTTTTACCATGCTTCACAGCTAAAATTGTCATCCTCGACTAACCAAACTTGCCATCAAAAACCATCAAGGCGAAATTGCTTCGTGCCACACGTGTGGCACTTATCAGGGTCCTAATACAAAGCTACAATTGTAATTTTTTGTGTATACTTATGATTAGCTACCAGACCCGTCATACAAGTTAATTTTGTATTATATTGATGTTGTCTTTATCTTCATTGTCGGATGATGAAAAAATTACAAAATGATATATCTTTCAGTTTCAGTAAATCATTTGGTTTAATTAATTAACTATAAGCAATGTATATTAAGAGGATGAAAAATAGACATGACGAACGGATCCTGATGATAAAAAGTAATGTATATCTGTCATTAATCATTGATCGGTTAATTCCTTTTTAATTTGTAACCAGCCTAATAAAATCCCTAATTAACTTCTACTCCTTGAGATTAACTACTCTCTCTTGGATCATCTTATTAATATACCTTGAGATTGAGATTTACTTGAGTGAGTCTGATTGGATTTAGTAGGTCAAATGAACGCATTAGAGTCAGCAAATGATACCTTGAGATTGACTTGGGTGAGTCCAATTGGATCTAGCTTGTTGGCCATAGTCGACCGCCAGCCACGCCTGGTTGCAAGGTCGTGGCTTTGGTGATGATATTGTTGGGGAACGTAGTAATTTCAAAAAAATTCCTACGCACACGCAAGATCATGGTGATGCATAGCAACGAGAGGGGAGAGTGTTGTCTACGTACCCTCGCAGACCGTTCGCAGAAGCGTTATATCAACACGGTTGATGTAGTCGTACGCCTTCACGTCCAACCGATCCAAGTACCGAAAGCACGGCACCTCCGAGTTCTGCACACGTTCGGCTTGGTGACGTCCTCGCCTTCTCGATCCAGCAAGAGGGGCGAAGTTGTAGATGAGTTCCGGCAGCACGACGGCGTGGTGACGGTGTTGGTGAAGAACAATCTCCGCAGGGCTTCGCCTAAGCACTACGAAAACTATGACGGAGGATAAACTAGAGGGGACGGGGTTGCCGGCACACGGCTTGGTGTTTCTTGATGTGTCTTTGGTGCTAGCCCTACCCCTCTATTTATATGTTGAGCCCTGGGGTCGAAACTTGGAGTAAAAGCCTCCTCAAAGTCGGTTTCACCCGGAAGGCAAGAGTCCTTCTCGGACTCTAGGGCTAGACACCAGGGTTCCCGGCATTTACCCCCTAGACGCCAGGGTTCCTGGCGTCTAGCCTCTGGTCTCCGCAAAACTTCCTTTTGCACTTTCCAAAAGCCTCGTGGGCTTTCCCCTTTGGCCCAGATAATGTGTTCTCGTGCCCAAACATTTCGGGAAACATCTGGAACCCCTTCCGGTGAATTCCGGAACCCTTCCGGAGATCAAACACTACTATCCCATATATCAAACTTTATCTCCGGACCATTCCGGAGTTCCTCGTCATGTCCGTGATCTCATCTCGGACTCCGAACAACATTCGGTCATCAACATACATAACTCATATAGTACTATATCATCAACGAGCGTTAAGAGTGCGGACTCTACGGGTTCAAGAACTATGTAGACATGACCGAGACACCTCTCTGGTCAATAACCAATAGCGGGACCTGGATGCCCATATTGGCTCCTACATATTCTACAAAGATCTTTATCGGTCAGACCGCATAACAACATACGTTGTTCCCTTTGTCATCGGTATGTTACTTGCCCGAGATTCGATCGTCGGTATCTCAATACCTAGTTCAATCTCGTTACCGGCAAGTCTCTTTACTCGTTCCGTAATACATCATCCCGCAACAAGCTCATTAGTTGCAATGCTTGCAAGGCTTATAGTGATGTGCATTACCGAGTGGGCCCAGAGATACCTCTCCGACAATCGGAGTGACAAATCCTAATCTCGAAATACGTCAACCCAACAAGTACGTTTGGAGACACCTGTAGAGCACCTGTATAATCACGCAGTTACATTGTGACGTTTGGTGGCACACAAAGTGTTCCTCCGGTAAACGGGAGTTGCATAATCTCATAGTCATAGGAACATGTATAAGTCATGAAGAAAGCAGTAGCAACAAACTAAATGATCAAGTGCTAAGCTAACGGAATGGGTCAAGTCAATCACATCATTCTCCTAATGATGTGATCCCATTAATCAAATGACAACTCATGTCTATGGTTAGGAAACATAACCCATCTTTGATCAACGAGCTAGTCAAGTAGAGGCATACTAGTGACACTCTGTTTGTCTATGTATTCACACATGTATTATGTTTCCGGTTAATACAATTCTAGCATGAATAATAAACACTTATCATTATATAAGGAAATAAATAATAACTTTACTATTGCCTCTAGGGCATATTTCCTTCAGTCTCCCACTTGCACTAGAGTCAATAATCTAGTTCATATCGCCATGTGATTTAATACCAATAGTTCACATCATCATGTGATTAACACCCATAGTTCACATCGACATGTGACCAACACCCAAAGGGTTTACTAGAGTCAATAATCTAGTTCACATCGCTATGTGATTAACACCCAAAGAGTACTAAGGTGTGATCATGTTTTGCTTGTGAGAGAAGTTTAGTCAACGGGTCTACCACATTCAGATCCATACGTATTTTGCAAATTTCTATGTCAACAATGCTCTGCACGGAGCTACTCTAGCTAATTGCTCCCACTTCCAATATATATCCAGATTGAGATTTAGAGTCATCTGGATTAGTGTCAAAACTTACATCGATGTAACCCTTTACGATGAACCTTTTGTCACCTCCATAATCGAGAAACATATCCCTATTCCACTAAGGATAATTTTGACCAATGTCCAATGATCTACTCATAGATCACTATTGTACTCCCTTGCCAAACTCAGGGCAGGGTATACAATAGGTCCGGTACACAGCATGGCATACTTTATAGAACCTATGGCTGAGGCATAGGGAATGACTTTCATTCTCTCTCTATCTTCTGCCGTGATCGGGTTTTGAGTCTTACTCAACTTCACACCTTGTAACACGGCAAGAAATCTTTTTTGACTGTTCCATTTTGAACTACTTCAAAATCTTGTCAAGGTATGTACTCATTGAAAAACTTATCAAGCGTCTTGATCTATCTCTGTAGATCTTGATGCTCAATATGTAAGTAGCTTCACTGAGGTCTTTCTTTGAGAAAAAACTCCTTTCAAACATTCCTTTATGCTTTGCAGAATAATTCTACATTATCTCCGATCAACAATATGTCATTCACATATACTTATCAGAAATGCTGTAGTGCTCCCACTCACTTTTCTTGTAAATACAGGCTTCACCGCAAGTCTGTATAAAACTATATGCTTTGATCAACTTATCAAAGCGTATATTCCAACTCCGAGATGCTTGCACCAGTCCATAGATGGATCGCTGGAGCTTGCATATTTTGTTAGTACCTTTAGGATTGACAAAACCTTCTGGTTGCATCATATATAACTCTTCTTTAATAAATCCATTAAGGAATGCAGTTTTGTTTATCCACTTGCCAGATTTCATAAAATGCGACAATTGCTAACATGATTCGGACAGACTTAAGCATAGATATGAGTGAGAAACTCTTATCGTAGTCAACACCTTGAACTTGTCGAAAAACCCTTCTGCGACAATTCTAGCTTTATAGATAGTGATACTACTATCAGTGTCCGTCTTCCTCTTCAAGATCCATTTAATATCAATGGCTCGCCGATCAATGGGCAAGTCAATCAAAGTCCATACTTTGTTCTCATAGATGGATCTCATCTCAGATTTCATGGCCTCAAGCCTTTTCGCAGAATCTGGGCTCATCATCGCTTCCTCATAGTTCGTAGATTCATCATGGTCATGTAACATGACTTCCAGAACAGGATTACCGTACCACTCTGGTGCGAATCTCACTCTGGTTTACCTACGAGGTACGGTAGTAATTTGATCTGAAGTTACATGATCATCATCATTAGCTTCCTCACTAATTGGTGTAGTAGTCACAGGAACAGATTTCTGTGATGAACTACTTTCCAATAAGGGAGCAGGTACAGTTACCTCATCAAATTCTACTTTCCTCCCACTCACTTCTTTCGAGAGAAACTCCTTCTCTAGAAAGGATCCATTCTTAGCAACGAATATCTTGCCTTCGGATCTGTGTTAGAAGGTGTACCCAACACTTTCTTTTGGGTATCCTATGAAGACGCACTTCTCCAATTTGGGTTTGAGCTTATCAGGTTGAAACTTTTTCACATAAGCATTGCAACCTCAAACTTTAAGAAACGATAGCTTAGATTTCTTGCCAAACCATAGTTCAAACGGTGTCGTCTCAACGGATTTAGATGGTGCCCTATTTAACGTGAATGTAGCTGTCTCTAATGCATAACCCCAAAACGATAACGGTAAATCAGTAAGAGACGTCATAGATCGCACCATATCTAATAAAGCACGGTTACGACGTTCGGACACACCATTACACTGTGGTGTTCCAGGTGGCGTGAGTAGTGAAACTATTTCATATTGTTTTAACTGAAGGCCAAACTCGTAACTCAAATATTTTACTTCTGCGATCATATCGTAGAAACTTTTATTTTTGTTACGATGATTCTCCACTTCACTCTGAAACTCTTTGAACTTTTCAAATGTTTCAGACTTGTGTTTCATCAAGTAGATATACTCATATCTGCTCAAATCATTTGTGAAGATCAGAAAATAATGATACCTGCCGCGAGCCTCAATATTCATGGGACCACATACATCAGTATGTATGATTTCCAACAAATCTGTTGCTCGATCAATTGTTCTGGAGAACGGAGTCTTACTCATCTTGCCCATGAGGCATGGTTCGCAAGCATCAAGTGATTCATAATCAAGTGATTCCAAAAGTCCATCAGCATGGAGTTTCTTCATGCGCTTTACACCAATATGACCTAAACGGCAGTGCCACAAATAAGTTGCACTATCATTATTAACTTTGCATCTTTTGGTTTCAATATTATGAATATGTGTATCACTACGATCGAGATCCAACGAACCATTTTCATTGGCTGTGTAACCATATAAGGTTTTATTCATGTAAACAGAACAACAATTTATTCTCTTACTTAAATGAATAACCGTATTGCAATAAACATGATCAAATCCTATTCATGCTCAACGCAAACACCAAATAACACTTATTTAGGTTCAACACTAATCCCGAAAGTATAGGGAGTGTGCGATGATGATCATATCAATCTTGGAACCACTTCCAACACACATCGTCACTTCACCCTTAACTAGTCTCTGTTCATTCTGCAACTCCCGTTTCGAGTTACTACTCTTAGCAACTGAACCAGTATCAAATACCGAGGGGTTGCTACGAACACTAGTAAAATACACATTAATAATCTGTATATCAAATATACCTTTGTTCACTTTGCCATCCTTCTTATCCGCCAGATACTTGGGGCAGTTTCGCTTCTAGTGACTAGTCCTTTTGCAGTAGAAGCACTCAGTCTCAGGCTTAGGTCCAGACTTGGGCTTCTTCACTTGAGCAGCAACTTTCTTGCCATTCTTCTTGAAGTTCCCTTTCTTCCCTTTGCCCTTTTTTGAAATTAGTGGTCTTGTCTACCATCAACACTTGATATTTTTCTTGATTTCTACCTTCGTTGATTTCAACATTACGAAGAGCTTGGGAATCGTTTCCGTTATCCCTTGCATATCATAGTTCATCACGAAGTTCTACTAACTTGGTGATGGTGAATAGAGAATTCTGCCAATCACTATCTTATCTGGAAGATTAACTCCCACTTGATTCGAGCGATTTTAGTACCCAGACAATCTGAGCACATGCTCACTGCTTGAGCTATTCTCCTCCATCTTTTAGCTATAGAACTTGTTGGAGACTTCATATCTATCAACTCGGGTGTTTGATTGAAATATTAACTTCAACTCCTGGAACATCTCATATGGTCCATGACGTTCAAAACGTCTTTGAAGTCCTGATTCTAAGCCGTTTAAGCATGGTGCACTAAACTATCAAGTAGTTATCATATTGAGCTAGCCAAACGTTCATAACGTCTGCATCTGCTCCTGCAATAGATCTGTCACCTAGCGGTGCATTAAGGACATAATTCTTCTATGCATCAATGAGTATAATCCTCATATCAAGGATCCAATCCGCATCATTACTACTAACATTTTTCAACATAATTTTTCTCTAGGAACACAATAAACTGGGAGCAATATCGCGAGCTATTGATCTACAACATAGATATGCTAATACTACCAGGACTAAATTCATGATAAATTAAAGTTCAATTAATCATATTACTTAAGAACTCCCACTTAGAAAGACATCCCTCTAATCTTCTAAGTGATCACGTGATCCAAATCAACTAAACCATAACCGATCATCACGTGAAATGGAGTAGCTTTCAATGGTGAACATTAATATGTTGATCATATCTACTATATGATTCATGCTCGACCCTTCGGTCTCAGTGTTCCGAGGCCATATCTGCATATGCTAGGCTCGTCAAGTTTAACCTGAGTATTCTGTGTGTGCAAAACTGGCTTGCACCCGTTGTAGATGGACGTAGAGCTTATCACACCCGATCATCACGTGGTGTCTGGGCACGACGAACTTTGGCAACGGTGCATACTTAGGGAGAACACTTTTATCTTGAAATTTAGTGAGAAATCATCTTATAATGCTACCTCAATCAAAGCAAGATAAGATGCATAAAAGATTAACATCACATGCAATCAATATAAGTGATATGATATGGCCATCATCATCTTGTGCTTGTGATCTCGATCTCCGAAGCACCGTCATGATCACCATCGTCACCGGCGCGACACCTTGATCACCATCGTAGCATCGTTGTCGTCTCGCCAATCTTATGCTTCCACGACTATCGCTACCGCTTAGTGATAAAGTAAAGCATTATAGCGCAATTGCATTGCATACAATAAAGCGACAACCATATGGCTCCTGCCAGTTGCCGATAACTCGGTTACAAAACATGATCATCTCATACAATAAAATTTAGCATCATGTCTTGACCATATCACGTCACAACATGCCCTGCAAAAACAAGTTAGACGTCCTCTACTTTGTTGTTGCAAGTTTTACGTGGCTGTTATGGGCTTTAGCAAGAACCGTTCTTACCTACGCATCAAAACCACAACGATAGTTTGTCAAGTTGGTGTTGTTTTAACCTTCGCAAGGGCCAGGCGTAGCCACACTCGGTTCAACTAAAGTTGGAGCAACTGACACCCGCCAGCCACTTGTGTGCAAAGCACGTTGGTAGAACCAATCTCGCGTAAGCGTACGTGTAATGTCAGTCCGGGCCGCTTCATCCAACAATACCGCCGAACCAAAGTATGACATGCTGGTAAGCAGTATGACTTATATCGCCCACAACTCACTTGTGTTCTACTCGTGCACAACATCAACGCATAAAACTTAGGCTCGGATGCCACTGTTGAGGAACGTAGTAATTTCAAAAAAATTCCTACGCACACGCAAGATCATGGTGATGCATAGCAACGAGAAGGGAGAGTGTTGTCTACGTACCCTCGTAGACCATTCGTGGAAGGGTTATATCAACACGTTCGGCTCGGTGACGTCCTCGCCTTCTCGATCCAGCAAGAGGGGCGAAGTAGTAGATGAGTTCCGGCAGCACGATGGCGTGGTGACGGTGTTGGTGAAGAACAATCTCCGCAGGGCTTCACCTAAGCACTACGAAAACTATGATGGAGGATAAACTAGAGGGGACGGGGTTGCCGGCACACGGCTTGGTGTTTCTTGATGTGTCTTTGGTGCTAGCCCTACCCCTCTATTTATATGTTGAGCCCTGGGGTCGAAACTTGGAGTAAAAGCCTCCTCAAAGTCGGTTTCACCTGAAAGGCAAGAGTCCTTCTCTGACTCCAGGGCTAGACGCCAGGGTTCCCGGCGTCTACCCCCTAGACGCCAGGGTTCCTGGCGTCTAACCTCTGGTCTCCGCAAAACTTCCTTTTGCACTTTCCAAAAGCCTCGTGGGCTTTCCCCTTTGGCCCAGATAAAGTATTCTCGTGCCCAAACATTTCGGGAAACATCCGGAACCCCTTCCGGTGAATTCTGGAACCCTTCCGGAGATCAAACACTACTATCCCATATATCAAACTTTATCTCCGGACCATTCCGGAGTTCCTCGTCATGTCCGTGATCTCATCTCAGACTCCGAACAACATTCGGTCATCAACATACATAACTCATATAGTACTATATCTTCAACGAACCTTAAGCGTGCGGACCCTACGGGTTCGAGAACAATGTAGACATGACCGAGACACGTCTCCGGTCAATAACCAATAGAGGAACCTGGATGCTCATATTGGCTCCCACATATTCTACGAAGATCTTTATCGGTCAGACCGCATAACAACATATGTTGTTCCCTTTGTCATCGGTATGTTACTTGCCCGAGATTCGATCGTCGGTATCTCAATACCTAGTTCAATCTCGTTACAGGCAAGTCTCTTTACTCGTTTCATAATACATCATCTCGCAACTAACTCATTAGTTGCAATGCTTGCAAGGCTTATGTGATGTGCATTACCGAGAGGGCCCAAAGATACCTCTCCGACAATCGGAGTGACAAATCCTAATCTCGAAATACGCCAACCCAACATTTACCTTTGGAGACACCTGTAGAGCTCCTTTATAATCACCCAGTTACGTTGTGACGTTTGGTAGCACACAAAGTGTTCCTCCGGCAAACGGGAGTTGCATAATCTCATAGTCATAGGAACATGTATAAGTCATGAAGAAAGCAATAGCAACATACTAAACGATCGGGTGCTAAGCTAATGGAATGGGTCATGTCAATCACATCATTCTCCTAATAATGTGATCCCGTTAATCAAATGATAACACATGTTTATGGTTAGGAAACATAACCATCTTTGATTAACGAGCTAGTCAAGTAGAGGCATACTAGTGACGTTTAGTTTGTCTATGTATTCACACAAGTATTATGTTTCCGGATAATACAATTCTAGCATGAATAATAAACATTTATCATGATATAAGGAAATAAAATAATAACATTATTATTGCCTCTAGGCCATATTTCCTTCAGTCTCCCACTTGCACTAGAGTCAATAATCTAGATTACATAGTAATGATTCTAACAACCATGGAGCTTTGGTGCTGATCATGTTTTGCTCGTGGAAGAGGCTTAGTCAAGGGTCTGCAACATTCAGATCCGTATGTATCTTGCAAATCTCTATGTCTTTCACCTGGACTAGATCCCGGATGGAATTGAAACGTCTCTTGATGTGCTTGGTTCTCTTGTGAAATCTGGATTCCTTTGGCAAGGCAATTGCACCAGTATTGTCACAAAAGATTTTCATTGGACCCGATGCACTAGGTATGACACCTAGATCGGATATGAACTCCTTCATCCAGACTCCTTCGTTTGCTGCTTCCGAAGCAGCTATGTACTTCGCTTCACATGTAGATCCCGCCACAACGCTCTGTTTTGAACTGCACCAACTGACAGCTCCACCGTTTAATGTAAACACGTATCCGGTTTGCGATTTAGAATCGTCTGGATCAGTGTCAAAGCTTGCATCAACGTAACCATTTACGATGAGCTCTTTATCACCTGCATATATTAGAAACATATCCTTAGTCCTTTTCAGGTATTTCAGGATGTTCTTAACCGCTGTCCAGTGATCCACTCCTGGATTACTTTGGTACCTCCCTGCTAGACTTATAGGAAGACACACATCAGGTCTGGTACACAGCATTGCATACATGATAGAGCCTATGGCTGAAGCATAGGGAACATCTTTCATTTTCTCTCTATCTTCTACATTGGTCGGGCATTGAGTCTTACTCAATTTCACACCTTGTAACACAGGCAAGAATCCTTTCTTTGCTTGATCCATTTTGAACTTCTTCAAAACTTTGTCAAGGTATGTGCTTTGTGAAAGTTCAATTAAGCGTCTTGATCTATCTCTATAGATCTTAATGCCCAATATGTAAGCAGCTTCACCAAGGTCTTTCATTGAAAAACTCTTATTCAAGTATCCCTTTATGATATCCAAAAATTCTATATCATTTCAGATTAGTAATATGTCATCTACATATAATATCAGAAATGCTACAAAGCTCCCACTCACTTTCTTGTAAATACAGGCTTCTCCAAAAGTCTGTACAAACTCAAATGCTTTGATCACACTATCAAAGCATTTATTCCAACTCCGAGAGGCTTGCACCATTCCATAAATGGATCGCTGGACTTTTCACACTTTGTTAGCTCCCTTTGGATCGACAAAACCTTCCGGCTGCATCATATACAACTCTTCTTCCAGAAATCCATTCAGGAATGCAGTTTTGACATCCATCTGCCAAATTTCATAATCATAAAATGCGGCAATTGCTAACATGATTCGGACAGACTTAAGCATCGCTGCGGGTGAGAAGGTCTCATCGTATCAATCCCTTGAACTTGTCGAAAACCTTTTGCGACAAGTCGAGCTTTGTAGACAGTAACATTATCGTCAGCGTCATTCTTCTTCTTAAAGATCCATTTATTCTCAATTGCTTGCCGATCTTTGGGCAAGTCAACCAAAGTCCACACTTTGTTCTCATACATGGATCCTATCTTAGATTTCATGGCTTCAAGCCATTTTGCGGAATCTGGGCTCACCATCGCTTCTTCATAGTTTGTAGGTTCATCATGATCTAGTAGCATGATTTCCAGAACAAGATTACCGTACCACTCTGGTGCGGATCTTACTCTGGTTGATCTACGAGGTTCAGTAGTATCTTGTTCTGAAGTTTCATGATCATCATCATTAGCTTCCTCACTAATTGGTGTAGGTGTCACAGAAACCGGTTTCTTTGATGTACTACTTTCCAATAAGAGAGCAGGTACAGTTACCTCATCAAGTTCTACTTTTCTCCCACTCACTTCTTTCAAGAGAAACTCCTTCTCTAGAAAGTTTCCGAATTTAACAACAAAAGTCTTGCCTTCGAATCTGTGATAGAAGGTGTATCCAATAGTTTCCTTTGGATATCCTATGAAGAGACATTTCTCCGATTTGGGTTCGAGCTTATCAGGTTGAAGCTTTTTCACATAAGCATCGCAGCCCCAAACTTTCAGAAACGACAACTTTGGTTTCTTGCCAAACCACAGTTCATAAGGTGTCGTCTCAACGGATTTTGATGGTGCCCTATTTAACGTGAATGCGGCCGTCTCTAGAGCATAACCCCAAAAAGATAGCGGTAAATCAGTAAGACACATCATAGATCGCACCATATCTAGTAAAGTACGATTACGATGTTCGGACACACCATTACGCTGTGGTGTTCCGGGTGGCGTGAGTTGCGAAACTATTCCGCATTGTTTCAAATGTACACCAAACTCGTAACTCAAATATTCTCCTCCACGATCAGATCGTAGGAATTTTATTTTCTTGTTACGATGATTTTCAACTTCACTCTGAAATTGTTTGAACTTTTCAAATGTTTCAGACTTATGTTTCATTAAGTAGATATACCCATATCTGCTTAAGTCATCTGTGAAGGTGAGAAAATAACGATATCCGCCACGAGCCTCAACATTCATCAGACCACATACATCTGTATGTATGATTTCCAACAAATCTGTTGCTCTCTCCATAGTACCGGAGAACAGTTTTTTTGTCATCTTACCCATAAGGCACGGTTCGCAAGTACCAAGTGATTCATAATCAAGTGGTTCCAAAAGTCCATCAGTATGGAGTTTCTTCATGGGCTTTATACCGATATGACCTAAACGGCAGTGCCACAAATAAGTTGCACTATCATTATCAACTCTGCATCTTTTGGCTTCAACATTATGAATATGTGTGTCACTACTATCGAGATTTAATAAGAATAGACCATTCTTCATGGGTGCATGACCGTAAAAGATTTAACTCATATAAATAGAACAATCATTATTCTCTAATTTAAATGAATAACCGTCTCGCATCAAACAAGATCCAGATATAATGTTCATGCTCAACGCTGGCACCAAATAACAATTATTTAGGTCTAATACTAATCCCGAAGGTAGATGTAGAGGTAGCGTGCCGACCGCGATCACATCGACTTTGGAACCATTTCCCACGTGCATCGTCACCTCATCCTTAGCCAATCTTCGCTTAATCCGTAGTCCCTGTTTCGAGTTGCAAATGTTAGCAACAGAACCAGTATCAAATACCCAGGTGCTACTGCGAGCATTAGTAAGGTACACATCAATAACATGTATATCGCATATACCTTTGTTCACCTTGCCATCCTTCTTATCTGCCAAATACTTGGGGCAGTTCCGCTTCCAGTGACCAGTCTACTTGCAGTAGAAACACTCAGTTTCAGGCTTAGGTCCAGATTTGGGTTTCTTCTCTTGAGCAGCAACTTGCTTGCTGTTCTTTTTGAAGTTCCCCTTCTTCTTCCCTTTGCCCTTTTTCTTGAAACTAGTGGTCTTGTTAACCATCAACACTTGATGCTCCTTCTTGATTTCTACCTCCGCAACTTTCAGCATTGCGAAGAGCTCGGGAATAGTCTTATTCATCCCTTGCATATTATAGTTCATCATGAAGCTCTTGTAGCTAGGAGGCAGTGATTGGAAAATTCTGTCAATGACGCAATCATCTGGAAGATTAACTCCCAATTGAATCAAGTGATTATTATACCCAGACATTTTGAGTATATGCTCACTGACAAAACTGTTCTCCTCCATCTTGCAGCTATAGAACTTATTGGAGACTTCATATCTCTCAATCCGGGCATTTGCTTGAAATATTACTTCAACTCCTGGAACATCTCATATGCTCCATGATGTTCAAAACGTTGTTGAAGTCCCGATTCTAAGCCGTAAAGCATGGCACACTAAACTATCGAGTAGTCATCAGATTTGCTCTGCCAGACGTTCATAACATCTAGTGTTGCTCCAGCAGCAGGCCTGGCACCCAGCGGTGCTTCCAGGACGCAATTCTTCTGTGCAGCAATGAGGATAATCCTCAAGTTACGGACCCAGTCCGTGTAATTGCTACCATCATCTTTCAACTTTGCTTTCTCAAGGAACGCATTAAAATTCAACGGAACAACAGCATGGGCCATCTATCTACAATCAAACATAAACAAGCAAGATACTATCAGGTACTAAGTTCATGATAAATTTAAGTTCAATTAATCATATTACGAAAGAACTCCCACTTAGATAGACATCCCTCTAATCTTCTAAGTGATCACGTGATCCAAATCAACTAAACCATGTCCGTTCATCACGTGAGATGGAGTAGTTTCATTGGTGAACATCACTATGTTGATCATATCTACTATATGATTCACGCTCGACCTTTCGGTCTCAGTGTTCTGAGGCCATATCTGTATATGCTTGGCTCGTCAAGTATAACCTGAGTATTCCGCGTGTGCAACTGTTTTGCACCCGTTGTATTTGAACGTAGAGCCTATCACACCCGATCATCACGTGGTGCCTCAGCAGGAAGAACTTTCGCAACGGTGCATACTCAGGGAGAACACTTCTTGATAATTAGTGAGAGGTCATCTTAAAATGCTACCGTCAATCAAAGCAAGATAAGATGCATAAAAGATAAACATCACATGCAATCAATATAAGTAATATGATATGGCCATCATCTTGTGCTTGTGATCTCCATCTTCGAAGCACCGTCATGATCACCATCGTCACCGGTGCGACACCTTGATCACCATCGTAGCATCATTGTCGTCTCGCCAATATTATGCTTCCACGACTATCGCTACCGCTTAGTGATAAAGTAAAGCATTACAGCGCAATTGTATTGCATACGATAAAGCGGCAACCATATGGCTCCTGCCAGTTGCCGATAACTCGGTTACAAAACATGATCATCTCATACAATAAATTTTAGCATCATGTCTTGACCATATCACATCACAACATGCACTGCAAAAACAAGTTAGACGTTCTCTACTTTGTTGTTGCAAGTTTTATGTGGCTGCTACGGGCTTAAGCAAGAACCAATCTTACCTACGCATCAAAACCACAACGATAGTTTGTCAAGTTGGTGTTGTTTTAACCTTCACAAGGACCGGGCGTAGCCACACTCGGTTCAACTAAAGTTGGAGCAACTGACACCCGCCAGCCACTTGTGTGCAAAGCACATCGGTAGAACCAGTCTCGCGTAAGCGTACGCGTAATGTCGGTCCGGGCCGCTTCATCCAACAATACCACCGAACCAAAGTATGACATGCTGGTAAGCAGTATGACTTATTGTTGGGGAACGTAGCAGAAATTCAAAAAATTTCCTACGTAACACCAAGATCTATCTATGGAGAGACCAGCAACGAGTAGAAAGGGGAGTGCATCTACATACCCTTGTAGATCGCTAAGCGGAAGCGTTCAAGTGAACGGGGTTGATGGAGTCGTACTCGTCGTGATTCAGATCACCGATGATCCTAGTGCCGAACGGACGGCACCTCCGCGTTCAACACACGTACAGCCCGGTGACGTCTCCCACGCCTTGATCCAGCAAGGAGAGAGGGAGAGGTTGAGGAAGACTCCATCCAGCAGCAGCACAACGGCGTGGTGGTGGTGGAGGAGCGTGGCAATCCAGCAGGGCTTCGCCAAGCACCATGGGAGAGGAGGAGGAGGGAGAGGGGCAGGGCTGCACCAACGAGAGATCAAATCGCGTGTTATGGGCAGCCCCATGCCTCAATATATATAGGGGGGAATGGGGCTGCGCCCCCTTTAGGGTTTTCCACCCCAAGGGGCGGCGGCCAGCCTCCAGATGGCATCTGGTGCGGCGGCCAAGAGGGGGGGAGGAGTCCATCCTCCCCAAGGCACCTCGGAGGTGCCTTCCCCCTTGAGGACTCTTCCCTCTAGGGTTCCCTAGGCGCATGGGCCTCTTGGGGCTGGTGCCCTTGGCCCATGTAGGCCAAGGCGCACCCCCTACAGCCCATGTGGCCCCCCGGGGCAGGTGGCCCCACCCGGTGGGCCCCCGGGACCCTTCCGGTGGTCCTGGTACAATACCGATGACCCCGGAACTTGTCCCGATGGCCGAAACAGGACTTCCTATATATAAATCTTTACCTCCGGACCATTCCGGAACTCCTCGTGACGTCCGGGATCTCATCCGGGACTCCGAACAACATTCGGTAACCACATACAAGCTTCCTTTATAACCCTAGCGTCATCGAACCTTAAGTGTGTAGACCCTACGGGTTCGGGAGACATGCAGACATGACCGAGACTTTCTCCGGTCAATAACCAACAGCGGGATCTGGATACCCATGTTGGCTCCCACATGTTCCACGATGATCTCATCGGATGAACCACGATGTCAAGGACTCAATCGATCCCGTATACAATTCCCTTTGTCTAGCGGTATTTTACTTGCCCGAGATTCGATCGTCGGTATCCAATACCTTGTTCAATCTCGTTACGGGAAAGTCACTTTACTCGTTCCGTAACACATCATCCCGTGATCAACTCCTTGGTCACATTGCGCATATGATGATGTCCTACCGAGTGGGCCCAGAGATACCTCTCCGTTTACACGGAGTGACAAATCCCAGTCTCGATCCGCATAAAACAATAGATACTTTCGGAGATACCTGTAGTGCACCTTTATAGTCACCCAGTTACGTTGTGACGTTTGATACACCCAAAGCACTCATACGGTATCCAGGAGTTACACGATCTCATGGTCAAAGGAAGAGATACTTGACATTGGCAAAGCTCTAGCAAACGAACTACACGATCTTTGTGCTATGCTTAGGATTGGGTCTTGTCCATCACATCATTCTCCTAATGATGTGATCCCGTTATCAACGACATCCAATGTCCATAGCCAGGAAACCATGACTATCTGTTGATCACAACAAGCTAGTCAACTAGAGGCTCACTAGGGACATATTGTGGTCTATGTATTCACACGTGTATTACGATTTCCGGATAATACAGTTATAGCATGAATAAAAGACTATTATCATGAACAAAGAAATATAATAATAACACTTTTATTATTGCCTCTAGGGCATATTTCCAACAGTCTCCCACTTGCACTAGAGTCAATAATCCAGTTCACATCGCCATGTGATTAACACTCACAGGTCACATCGCCATGTGACTAATACCCAAGAGTTTACTAGAGTCAGTAGTCTAGTTCACATCACTATGTGATTAACACTCAATGAGTTTTATGTTTGATCATGTTGCTTGTGAGAGAGGTTTTAGTCAACGGGTCTGAACCTTTCAGATCCGTGTGTGCTTTACAAATCTCTATGTCATCTCCTAGATGCAGCTACCACGCTCTATTTGGAGCTATTTCAAACAACTGTTCTACTTGGAGCTATTCTAAATTATTGCTCCATTATATGTATCCGGTCTCTCTACTCAGAGCTATCCGGATAGGTGTCAAGCTTGCATCGTCGTAACCTTTACGACGAACTCTTTTACCACCTCCATAATCGAGAAAATTTCTTAGTCCACTAGTTACTAAGGATAACTTTGACCGCTGTCCTGTGAGCCATTCTTGGATCACTCTTGTACCCCTTGACTGAATCATGGCAAGGCACACTTCAGGTGCGGTACACAGCATAGCATACTGAAGAGCCTACGTCTTAAGCATAGGGGACGACCTTCGTCCTTTCTCTCTATTCTGCCGTGGTCGAGCTTTAAGTCTTAACTTCGTACCTTACAACTCAGGCAAGAACTCCTTCTTTGACTGGTCCATCTTGAACACCTTCAAGATCATGTCAAGGTATGTGCTCATTTTGAAAGTATTATTAAGCATTTTGATCTATCCTTATAGATCTCGATGCTCAATGTTCAAGTAGCTTAATCCAGGTTTTCTATTGAAAAACACCTTTCAAATAACCCTATATGCTTTCCAGAAATTCTACGTCATTTCTGATCAACAATATGTCAACAACATATATTCATCAGAAATTCTATAGTGCTCCCACTCACTTCTTTGGAAATACAATTTTCTCATAAACTTTGTACAAACCCAAAATCTTTGATCATCATCAAAGCATCCATTCCAACTCCGAGATGCTTACTCCAGTCCTTAGTAGGATCGCTGGAGCTAGCATACCTTTTAGCATCCTTAGGATCGACAAAAACTTTCTAATTGTATTACATACAACCTTTCCTTACGAAAACTAGTAAGGAAACTTGTCTTGACATCCATCTGCCAGATTTCATAAATGCAGCTTATGCTAACATGATTCCGACGGACTTTAAGCATCACTACGAGTGAGAAAATCTCATCGTAGTCAACTCCTTGAACTTGTGAAAAACTTTTCTCCACAAGTCGAGCTTCATGGACGGTGACATTACCATCCACGTCCGTCTTCTTCTTAAAAATCCATTTATCTTAATGGCTTGCCGATCATCGGGCAAGTCCGCCAAAGTCCATGGATCCGTTCTCGGATTTTATGGCCTCGAGCCATTTATCGGAATCCGGGCCCACCATCGCTTCTCCATAGCTTGTAGGTTCATTGTTGTCCAGCAACATGACTTCCAAGACAGGATTACGTACCACTCTGAAGTAGTACGCATCCTTGTCATCCCACGAGGTTTGGTAGTGACTTGATCCGAAGTTTCATGATCAATATCATAAGCTTCCACTTCAATTGGTGTAGGTGCCACAGGAACAACTTCCTGTGCCCTGCCACACACTAGTTGAAGAGACGGTTCAATAACCTCATCAAGTCTCCACCATCCTCCCACTCAATTCTTTCGAGAGAAATCTTTCCTCGAGAAAGGACCCGATTCAAGAAACAATCCATATTGCTTTCGGATCTGAATTAGGAGGTATACCCAACTGTTTTGGGTGTCCTATGAAGATGCATTTTATCCGCTTTGGGTTCGAGCTTAATCCTGAAACTTTTTCACATAAGCGTCGCAGCCCCAAACCTTTAAGAAACGACAACTTAGGTTTCTCTAAACCATAATTCATACGGTGTCATCTCATCGGAATTACGTGGTGCCCTATTTAAAGTGAATGTGGTTGTCTCTAATGCCTAACCCATGAACGATAGTGGTAATTCGATAAGAGACATCATGGTACGCACCATATCCAATAGGGTGCAACTATGATGTTCGGACACACCATCACATTATGGTGTTCCAGGCGGTATTAATTGCGAAACAATTTCCACAATGTCTTAATTGTGTGCCAAAACTCGTAACTCAGATATTCATCTCTATGATCATATCATAGACATTTTATCCTCTTGTCACAATGATCTTTTACTTCACTCTGAAATTACTTGAACCATTCAATAATTCAGACTTGTGTTTCATCAGGTAAATATTCTCAACATCTACTCGAATCATCTGTGAAGTAAGAACATAACGATATTCACTGCATGCCTCAGCACTCATTGGACTAGACACATCAAAATGTGTTACTTCCAACAAGTTGCTATCTTGTTCCATCTTACTGAAAACGAGGCTTTTCAGTCATCTTGCCCATGCGGTATGATTTGCATATCTCAAGTGATTCAAAATCAAGTGAGTCCAAATGGTCCATTTGCATGGAGTTTCTTCATGCATATACACCAATAGACATGGTTCGCATGTCTCGAACTTTTCAAAAACGAGTGAGTCCAAAGATCCATCAACATGGAGCTTCTTCATGCGTTTTATACCATTATGACTTACATGGCAGTGCCACAAGTAAGTGGTACTATCATTACTATCTTATATCTTTTGGCATGAAAATGTGTATCACTACGATCGAGATTTAATAAACCATTCCTTTAGGTGCAAGAGCACTTATTCAGGTTTAATACTAATCTTGATGGTAGAGGGAGCGTGCGATGTTAGATCACATCAAACTTGGAAACACTTCCAACACATATCGTCAGCTCACCTTTAGCTAGTCTCCGTTTCATTCCGTAGCTTTTATTTCGAGTTACTAACACTTAGCAACCGAACCAGTATCTAATATCCTGGTGCTACTAGGAGTACTAGTAAAGTACACATTAACATAATGTATATCCAATATACTTCTATCGACCTTGCCAGCCTTCTCATCTACCAGGTATCTAGGGTAATGCTGCTCCAGCGGCTATTCCCCTTATCATAGAAGCACTTAGTCTCGGGTTTGGGTTCAACCTCGGGTTTTCTTCATTGGTGCAGCAGCTGATTTGCCGTTTCATGAAGTATCCCTTCTTGCCCTTCTTGAAACTAGTGGTTTCATCAACCATCAACAATTGATGCTCCTTCTTGATTTCTACTTTCGCGGTGTCAAACAACGCGAATATTTCAAGGATCATCATATCTATCCCTGATCTGTTATAGTTCATCACGAAGCTCTAGCAGCTTGGTGGCAATGACTTTGGAGAAACATCACTATCAAGTGATTGTTGCACTCAGACAATCTGAGCACAAGCTCAACGATTGAGCTTTTCTCCCTTAGTTTGCAGGCTAAGAAGATCGTCGGAGGTCTCATACCTCTTGACGTGGGCACGAGCTTGAAATCCCAATTTCAGCCCTCGAAACATCTCATATGTTCCGTGACGTTTCGAAAACGTCTTTGGTGCCTCTACTTAAACCATTTAACTGAACTATCACGTAGTTATCAAAACGTGTATGTTCGATGTTCGAAACATCCACAAACGATGTTTGGGGTTCAGCACACTAAGCGGTGCATTAAGGACATAAGCTTTCTACTGATCGCATAATCGCTACTGTCAACTTTCAACTATATTTTCTCTAGGAACATAACTAAACAGTAGAACTATAGCGTGAACTACGACATAATTTGCAAAAGGTCTTTTGACTATGTTCAGGATAATTAAGTTCATCTAATGAACTCCCACTTAGATAGACATCCCTCTGGTTATCTAAGTGATCACATGATCCGAGTCAACTAGGCCGTGTCCGATCATCACGTGAGACGGACTAGTTAACGTCGGTGAACATCTTCATGTTGATCGTATCTACTATACGACTCATGCTCGACCTTTCGGTCTCCGTGTTCTAAGGCCATGTCTGCACATGCTAGGCTCGTCAAGTTAACCCTAAGTGTTTTCGCTGTGTAAAACTGTCTTACACCCGTTGTATGTGAACGTAAGAATCCATCACACCCGATCATCACGTGGTGCTTAGAAGCGACGAACTGTAGCAACGGTGCACAGATAGGGGAGAACACTTCTTGAAATTTTGTAAGGGATCATCTTATTTACTACCGTCGTCCTAAGTAAACAAGATGCATAAACATGATAAACATCACATGCAATCAAATAGTGACATGATATGGCCAATATCATTTTGCTCCTTTTGATCTTCATCTTCGGGGCTCCATGATCATCATCGTCACCGGCATGACACCATGATCTCCATCATCATGATCTCCATCATCGTGTCTTCATGAAGTTGTCACGCCAACGACTACTTCTACTTCTATGGCTAACGTGTTTAGCAATAAAGTAAAGTAGTTTACATAGCGTTCTTTAATGACACGCAGGTCATACAAAAAATAAAGACAACTCCTATGGCTCCTGCCGGTTGTCATACTCATCGACATGCAAGTCGTGAATCCTATTACAAGAACATGATCAATCTCATACATCACATATATCATTCATCACATCCTTTTGGCCATATCACATCACATAGCAT
Source organism: Triticum dicoccoides (assembly GCF_002162155.2). Classification (NCBI taxonomy): domain Eukaryota; kingdom Viridiplantae; phylum Streptophyta; class Magnoliopsida; order Poales; family Poaceae; genus Triticum; species Triticum dicoccoides. The sequence goes on from NC_041384.1 coordinate 740,178,473, forward strand.
ACCCTGCAAAAACAAGTTAGACGTCCTCTAATTGTTGTTTGCATGTTTTACGTGGCTGCTATGGGTTTCTAGCAAGAACGTTTCTTACCTACGCAAGACCACAACGTGATATGCCAATTGCTATTTACCCTTCATAAGGACCCTTTTCATCGAATCCGTTCCGACTAAAGTGGGAGAGACTGGCACCCGCTAGCCACCTTATGCACCAAGTGCATGTCAATCGGTGGAACCTGTCTCACGTAAGAGTACGTGTAAGGTCGGTCCGGGCCGCTTCATCCCACAATACCGTCGGAACAAGATTGGACTAGTAGCGGTAAGCATATTGAACAACATCAACGCCCACAACTACTTTGTGTTCTACTCGTGCAAAGAATCTACGCAATAGACCTAGCTCATGATGCCACTGTTGGGGAACGTAGTAGAAATTCAAAATTTTTCCTACGTAACACCAAGATCTATCTATGGAGAGACCAGCAACGAGTAGAAAGGGGAGTGCATCTACATACCCTTGTAGATCGCTAAGCGGAAGCGTTCAAGTGAACGGGGTTGATGGAGTCGTACTCGTCGTGATTCAGATCACCGATGATCCTAGTGCCGAACGGACGGCACCTCCGCGTTCAACACACGTACAGCCCGGTGACGTCTCCCACGCCTTGATCCAGCAAGGAGAGAGGGAGAGGTTGAGGAAGACTCCATCCAGCAGCAGCACAACGGCGTGGTGGTGGTGGAGGAGTGTGGCAATCCAGCAGGGCTTCGCCAAGCACCATGGGAGAGGAGGAGGAGGGAGAGGGGCAGGGCTGCACCAACGAGAGATCAAATCGCGTGTTATGGGCAGCCCCATGCCTCAATATATATAGGGGGGAAGGGGGCTGCGCCCCCTTTAGGGTTTTCCACCCCAAGGGGCGGCGGCCAGCCTCCAGATGGCATCTGGTGCGGCGGCCAAGAGGGGGGGAGGAGTCCATCCTCCCCAAGGCACCTCGGAGGTGCCTTCCCCCTTGAGGACTCTTCCCTCTAGGGTTCCCTAGGCGCATGGGCCTCTTGGGGCTGGTGCCCTTGGCCCATGTAGGCCAAGGCGCACCCCCTACAGCCCATGTGGCCCCCCGGGGCAGGTGGCCCCACCCGGTGGGCCCCCGGGACCCTTCCGGTGGTCCCGGTACAATACCGATGACCCCGAAACTTGTCCCGATGGCCGAAACAGGACTTCCTATATATAAATCTTTACCTCCGGACCATTCCGGAACTCCTCATGACGTCCGGGATCTCATCCGGGACTCCGAACAACATTCGGTAACCACATACAAGCTTCCTTTATAACCCTACACTAGTGGAAAAAAGGCCTTTGGTCGCGGTTCGCAACTGCCATTAGTCGCGGTTGCGCAACCGCGACCAAATAAGCGCGACTAAAGCCCCCCACCTTTAGTCGCGGCTGCTTAAGAACCGCGACTAACGGCCCGTCCACGTGGGCGCCAGGCGGCCGTCGGGGCGGAGGACCTTTAGTCGCGGTTCTTCTGGCCAACCGCGACTAAAGGCCGCCACAGGTTTAGGGTTTTAGCCCCCCCCCCTAAACCTGTTTTCTGTTTAATTTGTATTGTTTTATTTCTTTTGTGCTTTATTTTAATTTTGAAGGAGTTTCATATATTCTACGGTACTACATACATGCATATGAATGTACAATTTCAAATAAATTTGAAATTAGAACCAAAAAGAATTCAAGAGGAATATACAATATATATTCAATATCATCGGATGACCATATACAATTTTGAACAAGTTTCCATACATGATTTAATGCATATAAAGTTCTACGTCCTCGTAATAGTGTTCTCCTTTAGGATGGAGGATTTCCCTGCTGAACCATCCAGCTAGTTCCTCTTGAAGTGGTCGGAAGCGAGCTTCTGGACTAAGCATCCACCGGAGGTTATTCCTCTGAGCATTGGTATCACTCGGAACCCGCTCAGAGGTGTATCTCCGGATCATCTCACAGACATAGTATCCACATAGATTAGTCTCCGGTGGCTGAATATCCCCAGCATTCTTAGCCTTTAACATTTTGAATTCTAGCTCTTTTTTGAATTCACCGACCTTTGTATCTACGAACCGTCTCCAAACCCTACGAGGCAAAGAAAATTAAATGAACAAGAGAGTTATTAATTAGTTACTTGATATTAGGAAATGAACGAAATAGGCCGATCGATATAGAGCGCAAATGAATGAAAATAATTACTTCTGCAGCATTCTTCTCATGCCGCCCCAAAGCTTTGGATCCATATTCACAGAGTCGTGGACGAGACATTCTGAGGTGTTAACTTTAATTACTAGCAGAATCCAGTGGAACCTGCGGACACGATACATGCACAGTACGTCATGCATAACTCATCGATTAGCCGGCCACATACCATGCATGGAGTAAACAAAAGAGAATGTGCTCAAGACAGAAACACTCACTCAAAATGGTAAGGAAGTAGAATATCACTTTTGAGTTCCTGCTTTGTAAGAAACTGCCACAGGTCTGCCTCCACGTCGGCGGGGTGACGCTCCAACACATGTCCATTAACGATGTGTGGGTCAATGAACCCAACATCATGGATGTTCCTTACTCTGCATTCCTTAATCTTCATTCTGCATGTATAATAGCGGACACAACAATATAGTTAGGACATATATATAGTGCAGGCAATATGAACGAGATGGGGTAGAAATTAATAAATCACTTACAGAACGTAGCAACTGATGATAGATTTATCGAGCTCGCGCAGATTGAAAAGCTGGAACAATTCACTCAGTTCAATTTGTACATAGTAATGTTTGAAGTGATGCTCATGTCTAACTTCCGCATAAATATATTCTTTGGCGTTTTTATTTTTTATGTAAACCTTGTACCATTTCAGCAGACCTTTCATTTGTGAAGGTAGATCCTTTTCCTGCGCAGGCTCGACGAGAGGCCCATTCTTGACATATGTAATTACTACCTCCTTCACTGGCGCCTCATCAAGGCCTAACAGTTCACGAAGAGTAATACCTAAGTTGGCCGCTTGTTCTCTGGCACTCGTTACAGTCAATCCCTGTGCTGCCGCAGCTTGTATGATCTCGGGGGCATCCGGACAGAAGGCTTCCACTATAAGCGGGGCAATCGATTGTTTACTTTGTTCCCCGAGCTGGGCAACTTGTTTCCCGCTTTTTTTACTTTCAGCCTTCTCCCGCTCTTTGTTCTCCTTGAACATGAGTGCCTGCCTGCGAAGTTCACGTGCATAGTCGTTAGGCAGATTCTTCGCGGCTTGGGACGGTGTGCTCAAAAATGACTTAGCCCACTTCTTTTGCTCATCAGAAAATACTGGCTTGGGCTCGGGCTCTCTTTTCTTCTTGCAGTCCGCCTTCCATTTCTCCAAATCAGCAGCCGCGGCCGCGTCGACTTCCTCGGCACTACGTTCCCAAGGCCTTGTGGGGAGAGGCTTCAGTGATGGCTCCGGTACCTTTGTGGTCTTAGGTACATAAGGGTCCGGGTTAATAATCCAGGACTGCTTCTGCTTCTTTGCCGGAGGTGGATTGGGGGGCGGCGTCTGATCACCCGCCGGACGAGGACTGGGGGGCGGCGGCTGATCACCGCCGGACGTTGTGGACTGGGGGGCGGCGTCGGCTGACGTGACGGAGGTGTAGGTGAACCGCCACCACCACCACCACCACCGCCACCGCCACCGCCACCACCACCACCGTAGGGGGGTGGACTTGTTGTCCTTGGCGCCTCGCCTGGAAACTTGATAAACTTCTTTTGTCATAGAATGAAATGGCGCTTGACATCTCCAAGTCTTTTCTCCCCTTCAGGTGTAGCAATGTCAATCTCCAGGTCCTCAAACCCTTGGACTATGTCCTCCACCGTGACACGAGCATAGCCATCTTGAATGGGGTTGTTGTGGTGGAGTGCTCCAGGTAAACATGGTAAAGCACTGCCGATGGCTACCTTCATGGACATGTTCCCGATAGGATAATACAGATGACATTCTTTCATCTCCTTTATATCGTCCACGGGGTAGCGAGGAGGCTCCGGTGAAGTAATTTCGACCACCAGAGGCTCCGGTGCAGTAATTTGGACCACCAGAGGCTCCGGTGCAGTAATTTCGATCGTCGGTGCATCTGCACCAGCCGGTGGGGCCTCCGTGGAAGCCACGCTGCTTCTCCGCTGCTGGCTTCCGAGATCCGCTGGATGATCTTCATGCTGCACCCGAGCTGCATCTCTTTCGGCTACTAGTACACTCATGGTTTTCTTCATCACATCCATTTCCGATGCCAACCGCGCCACAACGTCTGCTTCCCGATCCATCTTTCTCTTACGGCTTCTGTAACCGTACGGGTCATCGTTCTGGGGGAACCCTATTTTCCACGGAATGTGCCCCATGCCTCGTACACGTCCTCCGTGTTCAGGATTCCCGAGGGCTTTTGTCAGCGCGTCGTTCTCTCTGTTGAACTTGATCTTCCCCTGTTGAGCATCCCTCATTGCGTTAATAAGGGCTTGGGTGGGTTTAATTAATTTGCCCCGGTAAACACACTCCCCTGTCTCCGGGTTCAGCGTTCCCCCATGCCCGTACCACCAGCTTTTGGCCCTTGGGTCCCATCCCTCCGTACCTGGACGGATTCCTCGCGCCCTCAGCTCGTTCTCCATCTTCTCCAACCTAGGCACCCAAATGCGATACCCTCCTGGCCCCATAACATGATTGTACTCCTTCTTAGCCGCATTTTCCTTATTTTTTTTCAATATTTGAATGAACTGCTCCGATTTCTTTTGCTTCACAAATTCTGGCCAATCATGTTTCAGTTTCTCATATTGTCCTTTGAAATCCGGAGTCTTGTTCTGCTTGACAAAGTCATGGGCTAGATTTTGCTTGAATTTCCGGAATGCGTCGGCCATCTTATGAAGAGCGAACTGTTTGACTAGCCTCCTCCTCTCCTTGTTTTCCTCAATCTTGTTACCCTCCTCATCGAATTTGTTGTATTCCGGAGGTAGAACGAAATGTTCCATAAGCTTCTTGAAGCAATCTTTTTTTGTTCTCTTATCGACAAAAGTGAAACCATCAATTCGTGCCTTCTTTGGCTCATTCCACTCCTGGACGGTGATCGAGACGTTGTCTCTAACAATGGCTCCGCATTGGCTGACAAACTTGGTGGCGTTCTTGCGGGGCTCCAGCGGCTTGCCGGTTGCACTGTCGACAACCTCGATGGTGCATGTTTCTCCTTGTTTCATCGTCTTGGTTGCGCCACGCTTTGACGACGTACTCGATTGTTTCGACGATCCGGCCGAGGGCTAAAATAAGAAAGAGTCGCGCGCGTTAGTACACACATATTTATTCAAATCAGTTAGTTTGTATCACCAGAGGCTCAATGTATATATATACCTCGGCGCCGGAGGTGGTTGCTACTTCCATTTGAAGATCGTCGTTTATCGACGTTTGTTCGGCATCATCTTGCTGACGGCGCCCTTCATCTTCACCGTCAAGGTTCAGATAAGAAGAGATATCATCTTCTTCTTCTCCGGTCGGCACATATAGAATATCGCCGTTTATGATGCCAAACATATGTGCTTCACCGTCCGGATCATAGTTGTCCATAATCGGGTCAGCTCTATCGTCCGCCATTATGTCAGTCCTGAAAACATGTAGTAAAAACAAATTAATTAAGTGAAGAAGGGGGGCGGTGGCGGTGGCGGTGGCGAAAGGGCGGTGGCAAAAGGAGGGGGCGAGGAAGGGGTGGGAGAGGGTGTCGCGGTAGAGCGCGAGACGGGGCGGCAGACGACGGCGTCACGGAGAGGGAGGCGAGGACAACACACATGTATAACCCTCGCCGCCCCCTCTCGATCCAAAAAAAAACACCGCGCGCATCGCCGCCCCCCTCGCCGCCCCCTCTCCGTATATGCGCGGGGTCGTGTACATTTTTTTAAAGCGGGATCGTTGTACATTGACGCGCGGGGTCATTGTATATATTGATTATCAAGTTTTACTTTTTTGTTGTTAATTATCAAGTTTTATATACGTTTTTTTGTTAATTATCAAATTTTACGGTTTTTTTGTTAATTATCAACCTTTGGTCGCGGTTGGCCAGAACAACCGCGACTAAAGGTATTTTTCAAAATACTTTTTCTTTTTCAAAATCTTAAAAATACAAATAATATATCAGAAAATTCAGAAAAATAAAACTAATTCAATTCAATATGTTAAAAACACAAATATTATATCAAAAAATTCAGAAAAATAAAACTAATTCAATTCAAAATTCTAAAAATACAAATAATATATCAAAAAATTAAGAAAAATAAAACTAATTCAATTCAAAATGTTAAAAATACAAATAATATATCAAAAAATTCAGAAAAATAAAACTAATTCAATTCAATATGTTAAAAACACAAATATTATATCAAAAAATTCAGAAAAATAAAACTAATTCAATTCAAAATTCTAAAAATACAAATAATATATCAAAAAATTAAGAAAAATAAAACTAATTCAATTCAAAATGTTAAAAATACAAATAATATATCAAAAAATTCAGAAAAATAAAACTAATTCAATTCAAAATTTTATACGCCTAGGCAGGAGTATGACTAAATCACTCCAAATTTCATGTATCATCAGTGGTATCTCGAATCATTCGAAAATGGACACCAAACACATCACGGGTAATATAATTCACATGATCCATTCAACAAAGTTTGGTACAATAAATTATTACACATCATTTCTTTCCTTGTGTCCCTGCTTGCTTACGATTGTGCCGTATCCATGGAGCATCCTCATCATTTAACTTAATGCTTGGGTCGGTGTTCACTTTGAAGGGCGGCATTTCAGCAAACATATTATAATCTTCTGACATGTCTATCTTGTCCTCCACTCCCACGATGTTTCTTTTCCCTGAAAGAACAATGTGGCGCTTTGGATCATCGCATGATGTACTGATCATTTTCTTATCTTTCCGTTTCCTCGGTTTGCTACTCATGTCCTTCACATAGAAAACCTGAGCGACATCTTTCGCTAGGACGAATGGTTCGTCAAGGTAACCAAGATTGTTGAAATCCACCATTGTCATTCCGTATTGCTGGTCCACCTTTACCCCACCTCCTGTTAGCTTGAACCATTTGCACCGGAACAAAGGGACCTTAAAGGAGGGTCCATAGTCAAGTTCCCATATCTCCTCTATGTAACCATAATATGTGACCTTTTGCCCATTCTCGGTTGCTGCATCAAAGCGGACACCACTGTTTTGGTTGGTGCTCTTTTTATCTTGGGCGATCGTGTCAAATGTATTCCCATTTATCTCGTACCCTTGGAAAGTAGTTATAGTCGAAGATGGTGTCTTGGCCAACATGTACAGCTGATCTACAACATCATTGTCATTCATTAAATGTTTTCTCAACCAACTGCCGAAAGTCTCCATGTGGGCCTTCCTAATCCAGGATTCAGGCTTCCCCGGGTTGTCCGAGCGTAAAATATTCTTGTGTTTCTCAAAGTACGGAGCCACCAAGCTGGAATTGGTCAGTACAGTGTGGTGTGCTTCAGTCAGAGAATGGCCGTCCATACATATCGTTGATTTCCTTCCGATCGTGCCTTTTCCACTTAGTCTCCCCTCGTGCCGCGATCGAGGAAGACCAATCGGCTTAAGGTCAGGAACAAAGTCAACACAAAACTCAATTACCTCCTCATTTCCATAGCCCTTGGCGATGCTTCCTTCTGGCCTAGCACGGTTACGAACATATTTCTTTAATACTCCCATGAACCTCTCGAAGGGGAACATATTGTGTAGAAATACAGGACCGAGAACGAAAATCTCTTCGACTAGGTGAACCAGGAGGTGCGTCATAATATTGAAGAAGGATGGCAGGAACACCAACTCGAAACTGACAAGACATTGGATCACATCGTTCTGTAACCGTGGTAGAACTTCTGGATTGATTACCTTCTGAGAGATTGCATTGAGGAATGCACATAGCTTCACAATGGCTACTCGAACATTTTCCGGCAGGAGCCCCCTCAAAGCAATCGGAAGCAATTGCGTCATAATCACGTGGCAGTCGTGAGACTTCAGGTTTTGGAACTTTTTCTCCGCCATGTTTATTATTCCCTTTATATTGGACGAGAATCCAGACGGGACCTTCATACTGCTCAGGCATTCAAAAAAGATGACCTTCTCTTCTTTGGTCAGAGCGTAGCTGTCACGACCTTGAAACCATTCCGGATGCCGGTCATCAGGGTCTTTCAAACGTTGCCGGTCCTGCCGTGCTTCCTTTGTATCATTTGTCTTCCCATACACGCCCAAGAAGCTTAGGAGGTTCACGCAAATATTCTTCGTAACGTGCATCACGTCGATTGCAGAGCGGACATCTAGGACTTTCCAATATTCTAGCTCCCAGAATATAGATTTCTTCTTCCACATGGCTGCGTGCCCGTCAGCTCCCTTCGGAACTGATTGTCCGCCAGGACCCTTTCCAAAGATGACTTTCAAATCCTTGACCATATCAAATACCTCAGCACCAGTGCGTTCCGCAGGCTTCGGCCGGTGATCTGCCTTGCCGTTGTAATGCTTGCCTTCCTTTCTTACTGGATGAATTTTCGGAAGAAATCGACGATGCCCAAGGTACACGTTCTTCTTACAATTTGGCAAATGTACACTTTCAGTCTCATGTAAGCAGTGCGTGCATGCATTGTATCCCTTATTTGACAGTCCCGAAAGGTTACTAAGAGCAGGCCAATCGTTGATGGTTACGAAAAGCAACGCTCGTAGGTCAAATTCCTCTTGTTTGTGCTCATCTCACACACGGACACCACCCCACAGCTGTAAAAGTTCATCAACTAATGGCCTTAGGTACACATCGATGTCGTTGCCGGGTTGCTTCGGACCTTGGATGAGCACTGGCATCATAATGAACTTCCGCTTCATGCACAACCAAGGAGGAAGGTTGTAGATGCATAGAGTCACGGGCCAGGTGCTATGGCTGGAGCTCTGCTCGCCAAAAGGATTCATGCCATCCGTACTTAGAGCAAATCTTATGTTCCTTGCGTCAGCTGCAAAATCTTTGAACCATCTGTCGATCTTTCTCCATTGCGTTCCATCTGCGGTGTGTCTCAACTCCCCGTCCGACTTACGGTCCTCTTTGTGCCATCGCAACAACTTGGCATGCTCTTTGTTCCTGAACAGACGTTTCAACCGTGGTATTATAGGAGCATACCACATCACCTTGGCGGGAACCCTCTTCCTGGGTTTCTGGCCCTCAACATCGTCACCAGGGTCATCGCCTCTGATCTTATAACGCAATGCAGTGCATACCGGGCATTCATTCAAATTCTCGTATTCACCGCGGTAGAGGATGCAGTTGTTGATGCATGCATGTATCTTCAGAACCTCTAAACCTAGAGGGCAGACAACCTTCTTTGCTTCGTACGTACTGGCGGGCAACTCGTTATCCTTTGGAAACATATTCTTCAACATTTTCAGCAAGTTTTCAAATGCCGAGTCAGCTACACCTGCCTCTGCCTTCCATTTCAGCAAATCCAGTGTGCAGCCCAGCTTTTTCAGACCATCATCGCATCCGGGGTACAGCGCCTTTCTGTGATCCTCTAACATGCGATCCAAATTCTCCCTCTCCTTTTCAGTTTCGCAGCGTCTCCGTGCATCATCAATGGTCCGACCAAGATCATCAACGGGATCATCACGTGCCTCTTCTTCACCTTCCCCTTCACCTTCAGCATCCTCCATGAAAGTATCACCGAAATGAGCAAGATAGCTTTCATCGATGAAATCATCCCCTTCTTCATCTTCTTCCATTATAACCCCTCTTTCTCCATGCTTGGTCCAACAATTATAGCTTGGCATGAAACCGTGCCGAAGCAGATGCATGTGAACATCTCTTGAGGAAGAGTAACCCTTCTGATTCTTACAGATAACACATGGACAGATAACAAAACCCCCCTGCTTGTTCGCATTAGCCACTACGAGGAAATCTTTCAAACCCGTAGTGAACTCGCCGGAGAGTCGGTTACCGTACATCCATTGCCGATTCATCTGCATTATTATAATATAAAATATATAATTAACCATCATGCATTTGTTAAACTAACTAGCTACAAACAATATAAATTAAACAATGAACTGCACACATGCATATTTTATCAATGACAAATCAAAGGTTCATCAAGTTGCTAACCGCGATCGAGGAGTGTGGCTCCAACACTTCATGTCATGTTTGTTTCATGCTCTTGGGGCATTTCATCAAACACCTTATGTGCATAAGAGGAACCAAAAGCAAACCTACACCCACTTGTGAAGAGAATGGCTCCAAATGGCTAAGTGTTGGCTGCTGGATGGGTATATATAGGGGAGGGGCTTTAGTTGCGGTTGGCCTGGCAAACCGTGACTAAAGGTGCCCGAAGGCCTTTAGTCGCGGTTGTCCTGGCCAACCGCGACTAAAGACCCTCACGTGCGCCAGCTGGCCACCGAGCGCCCTGGGCCCAGGCCTTTGGTCGCGGTTCACCTCCAGAACCGCGACTAAAGGTCCCATTAGTCGCGGTTCCTACAGCTTCGCGACTTATGGGGCTGGACGGAAGCCTGTTTTTCCACCAGTGCTAGCGTCATCGAACCTTAAGTGTGTAGACCCTACGGGTTCGGGAGACATGCAGACATGACCGAGACGTTCTCCGGTCAATAACCAACAGCGGGATCTGGATACCCATGTTGGCTCCCACATGTTCCACGATGATCTCATCGGATGAACCACGATGTCAAGGACTCAATCGATCCCGTATACAATTCCCTTTGTCTAGCGGTATTTTACTTGCCCGAGATTCGATCGTCGGTATCCAATACCTTGTTCAATCTCGTTACCGGCAAGTCACTTTACTCGTTCCGTAACACATCATCCCGTGATCAACTCCTTGGTCACATTGCGCATATGATGATGTCCTACCGAGTGGGCCCAGAGATACCTCTCCGTTTACACGGAGTGACAAATCCCAGTCTCGATCCGCATAAAACAATAGATACTTTCGGAGATACCTGTAGTGCACCTTTATAGTCACCCAGTTACGTTGTGACGTTTGATACACCCAAAGCACTCATACGGTATCCAGGAGTTACACGATCTCATGGTCAAAGGAAGAGATACTTGACATTGGCAAAGCTCTAGCAAACGAACTACACGATCTTTGTGCTATGCTTAGGATTGGGTCTTGTCCATCACATCATTCTCCTAATGATGTGATCCCGTTATCAACGACATCCAATGTCCATAGCCAGGAAACCATGACTATCTGTTGATCACAACGAGCTAGTCAACTAGAGGCTCACTAGGGACATATTGTGGTCTATGTATTCACACGTGTATTACGATTTCCGGATAATACAGTTATAGCATGAATAAAAGACTATTATCATGAACAAAGAAATATAATAATAACACTTTTATTATTGCCTCTAGGGCATATTTCCAACACTTATATCGCCCACAACTCACTTGTGTTCTACTCGTACATATAACATCAACACATAAAACCTAGGCTCGGATGCCACTGTTGGGGAACGTAGTAATTTCAAAAAAATTCCTACGCACACGCACGATCATGGTGATGCATAGCAACGAGAGGGGAGAGTGTGATCTACATAGCCTTATAGACCGACAGCGGAAGCGTTATGACAACGCGGTTGATGTAGTCGTACGTCTTCACGGCCCAACCGATCAAGCACCGAAACAACGGCACCTCCGAGTTCTAGCACATGTTCAGCTCAATGACGATCCCCGGACTCCGATCCAGCAAAGTGTCGGGGAAGAGTTCCGTCAGCACGACGGCGTGGTGACGATCTTGATGTTCAACTGTCGCAGGGCTTCGCCTAAGCACCACTACAATATTATCAAGGACTATGGTGGAAGGGGCACCGCACACAGCTAAGAGAACGATCTTAGAGATCAACTTGTGTGTCTAGGGGTGCCCCCTGCCCCCGTATATAAAGGAGCCAAGGGGGGTGCGGCCGGCCCTAGGAGGAGGCGCGCAGGAGGAGTCCTACTCCTACCGGGAGTAGGACTCCCCTCCCTTTCCCT
>NC_041384.1:740190697-740204148 GCF_002162155.2 Triticum dicoccoides
GGAAGAAAGGAAAGGGGGGCGCCGCCTCCCTCCTTGTCCAATTCGGACTTGGGGGGAGGGGCGCGCGGCAGCCCCTAGGCCTCCTCTCCTCTTTCTCCACTAGGCCCATTAAGTCCCATTAGGTTACCGGGGGGTTCCGGTAACCTCCCGGTACTCCGGTAAAATGCCGATTTCATCCGGAACACTTTCGATGTCCAAACATAGGCTTCCAATATATCAATCTTTATGTATCGACCATTTCGAGACTCCTCGTCATGTCCGTGATCACATCCGGGACTCCGAACTAACTTCGGTACATCAAAACTCATAAACTCATAATATAACTGTCATCGAAACCTTAAGCGTGCGGACCCTACGGGTTCGATAACAATGTATACATGACCGAGACACGTCTCCAGTCAATAACCAATAGCGGAACCTGGATGCTCATATTGGCTCCCACATATTCTACGAAGATCTTTATCGGTCAGACCGCATAACAACATACGTTGTTCCCTTTGTCATTGGTATGTTACTTGCCCGAGTTTCGATCGTCGGTATCTCAATACCTAGTTCAATCTCGTTACCGGCAAATCTTTTTACTCATTTCATAATACATCATCTCGCAACTAACTCATTAGATGCAATGCTTGCAAGGCTTATGTGATGTGCATTACCGAGAGGGCCCAGAGATACCTCTCCAACAATCGGAGTGACAAATCCTAATGTCGAAATACGCCAACCCAACATTTACTTTTGTAGTCACCTGTAGAGCTTCTTTATAATCACCCAGTTACGTTGTGACGTTTGGTAGCACACAAAGTGTTCCTCCAGCAAACGGGAGTTGCATAATCTCATAGTCATAGGAACATGTATAAGTCATGAAGAAAGCAATAGCAACATACTAAACGATCGGGTGCTAAGCTAATGGAATGGGTCATGTCAATCACATCATTCTCCTAATAATGTGATCCCGTTAATCAAATGACAACACATGTTTATGGTTAGGAAACATAACCATCTTTGATTAACGAGCTAGTCAAGTAGAGGCATACTAGTGACGTTTAGTTTGTCTATGTATTCACACAAGTATTATGTTTCCGGATAATACAATTCTAGCATGAATAATAAACATTTATCATGATATAAGAAAATAAAATAATAACATTATTATTGCCTCTAGGGCATATTTCCTTCAGCTGCACGTGACAAATACATAAGGTTTGGTCGTTTCATTTATAGTAACCCACGATTTCTCTGTGGGTGAGAATAATTGGCAACCTCGCCCGTGGTTATTTTGCATGTCATATGAAAGCATATGAAAATTCAGACAATCTTCAAACCTAAGTTCTGAGTTTCTTAATAGTACTAAATTGAGTTCTTGACTTCTTCCTACCACTTTCACGTGGTCTTGTTGGCAGGAGGGTGGACACCCCCTCCCTCTTGAGGCCTTCCCCCGGGCACCCCCAGGAGGCAACCCTAGTGTTGTCGGCCCTCGCCTCTCCTTGCCACCTCCCCTTTCTCGCCTCCGCCGGGGGTGTCCCAGGCCAAAGGCCGCGTGGCAGTGGCGGGGGGCTCCCTTTAGCGCGGGGGGCCCTCCCCCCTTCTCGGTGGTGTCAAGTGTCGAGCCGGCCCTGCACCGTCTCCCTACATCCTCCCGGCGTCCTGGTGGCTGTCAGCTCCGCCTCCTCCCCTCTTCCATAATACGACACGGCTTTGGGGATCTGGAGTCCCGGGGCGAGCTTGCAGCGGATCTGGCCTCCCTGCCCAGATTTGGTTGGTGTGGGGGTTAGCATTAGCAGAGTTGACCGGTGGCCCTGTTAAGGTGGTGGTGATGCAGCTGGTGTCCATATGCTCCAGTGGGGTGGTGGGGCTCCAGCTGGACCCGGCCTGGGCGTGGAGGCGCAAGTGTTGTGGTGGTGGTGGGCACCCCGGTGGCCTCTGTTGCGATGGTGTCCTGCGGGTGGCGCGGGTTGGGGCAGTAGCTTGGTGTTGTTGCTGCTGTGGTCGTGGGGCGGCCTTGATGAAGGGAGGTCCGGTGGTGACCTTCTTGCTACGCAGCACTAGACGGTAGCTCGGCGGCTCCGGCTGTGGCGACGGCTAGTCTCTTCGGCGTCGGTTCGCCTGCACGCGAACAGTTTTGGGCTTTTGGCCTCCGCCTCCTCTCCCTGTCGTGCATGTGCTATCTTCGCCAGAAGGCTGGCCCTCTCCTAATTGTCGTCCACCATTGAGGGACAATTCCCCTGCCAGGAGGGCCGCGACATCATCCTTGCCTCCTGACGGTTGGTTGTGTACCACCGGCGAGCTCGTCCTTTGCCAGGGAGTGGCAGGGCGGGGCGGTGGTGGCCAGATCTGTCCGGCCCTGGGGTGGGTCTCGGGGCTAGGGGCCGCCCAGGCGTAGGAAAGGAGGGTGCTTTCCGCCCATCTCTTTCATCGTCGAAGCTAAGCATCTCGAGTGGGGTGGTGTCAGGGTCTTGGATTCTGGGGCGACGGCCTTGGTGGTGGTAGCCACGGTTCCCGTGGGAGGAGCTCGTGGCTAGAGTGTGGACTGACGTCGTGCGGGTGACATGGTGGTCTACGTGCGGCGGACGGTGACGGCTACGACAACTAGGCTTGGTGTACTCCGTTTGGGCGATGCATAGGGTGTGCTGGTGTGAAAACCCATTCTGGCAATGCCAGGTCAGCGGCGGCGGCATCTACGGTATCGTTCCCTTCTTGAAGACGTCGTCGTGGCTCTACTTCACCTCCTCTGTTGCTCCGGGGGAAACCCCGATCCCTGGATCGGGCGGTGGCAGCATTTTGGTGTCGCTTCCTTCCTAAAGGCGCCATCTTGGAGCATCTAGCTCATCATACACGGCTTCTATGTGTAGCTGCTCTTATCACCCTCGTATCGTGCCTTGAGTTCATCATACACACCTTCTCGGTATGGCTGCTCTCATATGGTGTCTTGAGTGTGTGTTGTGGTACCGAGTGGGTGTGTTGAGTTGTATGATGTTTGGTCGTTGCTTTATATGTAAAGCCGGACACGAGCTTTTCGGTAACAGTACTAAAGTGCTAAAACTGTAGCAGCACATATGTACAGAATCAGACACCACAAAATAATACAGGCAGGCTTCAACAAAAGGAATGCACGGTGTCTGATTATTTCAGACTAAAAACCATGGACTTCAGATTAAAGAAACAGAACACTGATTGCACATTACAAAATATAGCTTATTGCTATGCATACTACTAGTCGACCAATTCATGTCGTACTACTCCAGCCCATCGTCGTCCTCCCTACAGCTTCCCTGGGTTCACCGATTTCCGTTTCTTGTAGCTCTGATCTCTTATCATCGTCTTTTAAAACCATGCAAAAGTTGCAGATGACACATATCTATATGGTTTGGTCGTTCCCAAGAAACACACGGGTTCTCTGTCATGAGAATAATTGGCAAATACTTGCCCATGTTGATTTTTATATTCCTCTGAAATATGGATAATGTCATCTCAAAGTGTATGAAAGTAAAGAAAAATTTCAAACCTAAGTTTTGAGTTCCTTAACACTAAAGTGCTAAAACTGTAGCAGCATATATGTACAGAATCAGTAACCACAGATAATATGCAGGCTGTGCAGGCAGGCTTCAACAAAGGGAATGCACGCTGTATGGTTATTACAGACTAAAAAACATGGACTTCAGATTAAAGAAACAGATCACTGATTGAACATTACAAAATAAATTATTGCTACGCATACTAGTCGACCATTCATATCGTACTACTCCATCATCATCATCCCCACTACAGTTTCCTTGGCTTCCCATATTTCTGGTTTTGTTGCTCTGATTTGTCATCGCTGACTTTGAGTCGGAGGAGGCTGGACGAGGAGGAGGGATGGTGGCGGGTGGACATGTGTTTTCTTGCCTCTTGCAGTGAATAAGGTAGAGGATGCTTTTGTTTATAAAAAAATTAGTCGCTCAGTTCACAGGATGCAGCGAGTTGATGTTCTTGACAAGTTTGGTGGGGTAGATAAATACATATGGAGCCGAGTAACTTGGCATATGGCACTTTGGACATGCCTCAGCCCTCAGGTGCCCGTTTCTATTCATTAGATGCTCAAGATTCTCACTTCAATTCTGATTTCCATTCACTAATCACTTCTGCTACTCAAATAAACAACTTAAGTTGTGCCTCTGCACTCTTAATAAACGAGGGTGGACACATGAGCACATTCACCAGACATGTGGCATGTGCTGCTAGCAACAAGGCCTGCTTAGTGCTATAACATATTGAGAAGTTTTTATTTTTGGCGAAAATGTGTTAAGTTGAGAAGTTGGACAGATTTTGCCTCCCAATACTAGGAGCCTAGGAGCATTGTGGGTTAACCTATAGGAACAGTGTGCTGAAATCATTGGCCCTTTTATTTTGTAGAGTTATTCTTCTTTTGCATTGAATTGTTGCAAAGATTCGTTGGAGTAGGCGAATGAGAGTGGAGCAACGATGCAACATCGGCTGCGCAAGAAAAACCACAAGGTAGGAGACTAGTATAGCAGCAGAGATTCACCAGAGTAGGGATGACACTGGAGGAGAGCAATGATGCAATGACCTCGCAGCCGGTGATTGACCTAATGGTGAGAAGTAGAGGTAGAAATATACATCTTCTCGAGTGATTGGTTAAAAGAAGAAAGAAATGCCTTGTAACATAATAATCCAGATGAAAATAAAAAAGTCATTTATTGTTGGCTTTTTTGTGAACATTTATTGTTGACTTTTTTGCAAACATTTATTGTTGACTTAACCATCATTTTCTTGTTTCATAGCAATGCAACAAACCATTTGTAGGTTGGAACTTGTATTTTCATTGCTACTAAAAGTAAGTTTGTGCATGTGGTAGTCATGCTCATCCAACCCACCTCCTCCCATCCACAGGCGTCGCGCATCATTTCACCTCACCCCATTTGACGGCCTCTCACAATGACATGCCCCACACCCAAGAACCACTCAAACAAACTAAAATTTTGTTTCCCGTGTCTATTCTATGAAGTAGAAAGTACAAACCAAGTATCCAAAACAAATTAATCATAGAATTCTCTATCTTCCTTTTGTTTTTTTTTTCTTGCGCTAGAAGGACTCTAGCCTAGATCATGTCCCACTTGACACGGTCATTGGGCTTGTTGTATCCAATGCCGTTTCATAAATCTGCGTTCATAGTATTTTCTATTAGGTATCAAAACAAAAAAAATATTGAGAGATAGACTATTTTTATTAATGTTATCTACTTTAGATTAAATTGAGAATTTAGTTGGACGACAAGTAGATCAGTTAGAACATTTCAGCCCTGAAGTGCTTCATCGTCTTGTGCAGGAGAGGCGAATGAGGCAGGGTAAAGGTAGGATCGTTGCAACTGTTGGCGAAGGAGAGACATGTATGTTTGTATGTGCCCCTCTTAATTATGACACCAAAGAGAGGCGGCAAATACGCTACCATACATACGCGACAATGATGAAAAATGCATCTGGTATTCACCGTTATTAGGGAAGGGGCGACAAATACGCACATGACGACACAACCACATAGAGAGGACTATTGAAAGAGCCAAGGAAAGGATGATGTCTAAGAATATATACTACGAAGCACCGATACGCCAGAAACTGGAGTATCGGCGTACTAAACGTTCCCGATACGGCGATACGCACGATACAGCTAGGATACGGGTATCGGCGAAGTATCCTATTTTCCGATTTAAAAAGAAAAGAAAAAACGTTGATACGTCCTGTGCATCGTCTACGATACGGGAGCGACACGGCAGTCCACTGGAAGGCCCATGGCTAACCCTAGCATCTGGGCTCCCTCTCTTTTGTTTTGTTCGCACGATAGGAGCTTGCACGAGGGAGCCGCCGCCGCTGGACAAGCCTCCCCGCCGGCCGCAGCCGCAGATTGGAGTCACTCGCCGCCTGGAGTGGCTCACCGGCGTTGCCTGGAATTGCCTCGCTGCCGCCTCAACTCGCCCCCACCGGCTGGAATCGCCTCTCCGCTTGAATCTTCTGCTCTTCTCCACCGCCGTCGCAACTCACAAGGTAAACAGCAATTACCCCGAGCCCCTAGTGATGTACTGATGTGTGCTTGATCTTGATGCATGCTTGGCTGCTTGCTGGCTTCCATAGACCGTAGTAGCAGACTCTCTCATTAGGTAGTAGTAGTACTATACTAATTTGGATCTGATGTATGTTTGGCTGCTTGCTGGCTTTCATGTGGGGTGTGCTTGCTGTGTTGCTGCTTGTTGATGTTTGTGAGATAAAATTATTACTTGCTGATGTTGTTGTTGCTGTCTATTGCTAGGGAAGGAGATAGAAGTACAACATGGCATTATAGGGAGTTCCATGGCAACATTTTGATCTCATCTCACACATTTTATTATGTTGGCTTTTATTACATGTCATTTTATAATTATTTATATATATACTTGCCGTATCGCATATTGCTGTTTTTACAGATTGCCGTATCCCGTATCGCCGTACTCGTATCATCGTATCGGTGTCGCCGTATCGGTGCAACATAGAATATATATAGACTATGAAAAAAGCAGTGTACACAATGATCTACCCCCTCGGTACATTAATATAAAATGTTTTAGATCACTAAAGCAACGATTCAAAACGTCTTATATTAGTTTACAGAGCGAGTAAAAAGCTGTGAAAGAGTATGATGTTTCTTGAATTTAAAACCAGACAAAAGTTGCACATGGCATACGTATATGGTTTGGTCGTTCCATTTATAGCAACGTACGGTTTCTCTGCCTGTGAGAATAACTGCCATGTACTCGCCCATGTTGATTTTTGGAAGTGTATGAAAGTTCAGACAATCTTCGAACCTAAGTTCTGAGTTTCTTAGCACTAAAGTTCTAAAACTGTAGCAGCACAAATGCACAGAATCAGTAACAACAAAATCCGGGACCACATAAATTTCAAGAAAAAGGGTTTTCTTTTGGCACCTGTTGAAGATGCTGTGCTTAAACTGTAGAAGCACATATGTACCGAACAGCAACCACACATATGATCAGTAACCACAACAAAATAATAGGGCAGGATGGCTTCAGCAAAGGGAATGCAGGCTGTCTGGTTATTTCAGACTAAAAAACCATGAACTTCATCATCAGATTAAAGAAACTGAACACTGATTGCACATTACAAAATAATACGTAGCTTATTGCTATGCATACTACTAGTCGGCCATTCATCATCGTACTACTCCGGCCCATCGTCCTCCTCCCTACAGCTTCCTTGGGTTGGCAGACTTCCGTTTCTTGTAGCTCTGATCTGTTATCACCGTCTTGACTGCGACGTTGTCGGAGGAGCCGGAGGACGGACGAGAAGGCGGGATGGTGGCGGCCGGGCAAGGAGGAGGAGTGGCGGCGACCGGGGAAGTACAGGCCGGCGCAACTCCTAGTCCTAGAGGAGGAGCAGGGGGAGCCGGAAGCTTCTCGATGTGGATGCTGAGGGGCACACTGTCGCCGGAGAGAAAGTCTTTGGGCACAGGCAGGCACTTGACCTCGGCGGGCAGGCCGCCGGACAGGGAACTGCTGCACACCAGAGGCGACTCCAGGGTCAGCCTGCAGCCGTCGCTCTCCACGGCGAGCTTGCACGCGAACTGCGGCGCGCTCGGCGCCGTGCCGTCCGCCCTGACGCACACCAGCGACACGGCCGTGGTCGCGCCGCGCTCGCCGAGGGAGACGAGGAAGAGGTTGCGGTGCCGCTCGGCGCCCGCAGCGGCGGCCACCGCCTTGTCCTCCTCGCCGACGAGGATGTGCCAGCGGCGCGAGAGCGGCAGGCTGAGGTTCCAGGGCTGGCCGTAGCGGACGACGATGATGGGGCGCGAGTGGTCGGGGCCGGAGATGTGGTCGAGCAGATCCTGGCGGGAGCCGACGAAGCCGCAGCCCCCGATACCGGCCGCGCCCGCGCGGTCCGGGCAGCAGCAGGGCGCGTGCTGGCACGCGCGGCGGTGGTCGGCGGCCTCGTGGTACACGACGCCCCCCGCGTCGCAGCCGTAGCGCTCGTAGCCGCAGGGCACGGTGGCGGCGGCGGCGAAGATGTCGGCGAGGGCGGAGTGGACGGCGGCGCGGCCGCCGCAGGCCTCGCCGTGGAGGCCGCGGCAGGAGGAGCAGACGAGGTGCTCGGCGTCGCACTGCCGCCAAGATTCACGCCAGATGTGACCCCCTCACGCCATGCCAGATTCAAGAGAACGAAAAACGGAATCTTGGAGAAGAGGGGCGGCCGGCAGATCTCACCTTGAATATCGGGGGCTTGAGGGGGAGGCGGCAGTTATGGCAGTCGAGCAGGTCCGCCCGCAGGCCCACGATCTTGCCGCCGGCGACGATCTGCGGCTCGGCCATCGGGATGGCTTCCATGGGCACCACGGCCAGGACCCCCTCCCCGCCGCCGCCGCCGAGGCCCATCTCGCCTCTCCTCTGCTCTCCTATCCCACCAAGATTCAGTCAGGAGAGGAGAGCAGTTGGGCAGCACTCAGGTGGGACTGGGACTGGGACTGGAGCCGGACGCACACTTGTGACTAGTGGTGGGTGGAGAGGACAAGGACACTCAGGACTCGGCTAGTTTGCTTGCCAATGTCACTGCCACGCCATGGCGTTAAACTACGATATGTCACATTAACGCCTTCTAGTTGAACATTAAACAACTCCATTGAGCACCATGACCCAAAAAATTACAACTAGGGAACCGTGACAGTGTTTTTAATTATATATTTACTGGTCGAATGGCCTTGTGTTTTTGCTTGGTGCTACTGCAAGTGGGCATGTGAATCTTCTTTTTAATCATTACTTTTCAGTGAGTTTGGCTTTTTACTGTTGGGACTCTCCCAATGTTCCGTCTTTTCCTACTGCCTCCGTCCCGATTTACTTGTACTCTTGTATTTTGACAATGATTTTAAGGGATACTCGTCATTCTGGGTGAGAAATAATTATTCTTCACATCCTCTCTATTTTGACATCGATGCATCGTATTTTTACGTTTTGTAATTTTTTTTCTTATTTCATACGTAAAAAGATAACGTAAGAAATATTTACTCGCCATAAAAAATATATTATATTACATAAAATTACAAATGTAAAAACATAGTGTAAAAACATACATAAATTTTTTCTGGTCTTATAACCTATATTTTTGTTTTTATACCAAATTTTACATACTGAATCAATATGCATGTAATTATTCTTATAAATTATAAGTTATACACAGTAAAATATAGGTTATGATGCTATAAAATGATGGGAATGTAGTAACTAAATTAGTATCACTTAATGATAATAGTTTATGATAATATCCATTGAGACAGGCCTAAGATATCATCTCGAATGAAATATAACCTATATATCATCGAATATTATATTATGTCTCCAATGTTGCAAAAATATGGGTCTAATGACATATCCTCAAGCATTGTAGGAAGGGTCCTAGCAACAAAAAATCTTTAAGACCGGGTCATAGTGCTATGCCACAAGGAATCAAAAACAAATTCTCTCTCCCCTCACATGATTTGAGGGGTTAAAACTACAACATAAAATACTAGCAAGTGAGCTTCACCCTAAAGTCCATAGCCATATTGGTATTAATCATACTACCTCCGTCTCGGTGAATAAGTCATTCGCGTAGTCTCGGTTCTCGGTGAATATTGGTATTAATCAAGTTTGCTACTAGTAGCATATTTGAGTGGCCCCCGGCTAATTACCAACTAAAGAATTATACATTGATGATGTCCTTAGACTCAAAGTATCTTAATGAAAACAGGGTCTACTATAATAAACGCTCTTTCAATTCATAGTTGTTACTCCCTTTGGATGGGAGTATACTCAGACACCGGTTTTTCGGTTATCTATTTGACTAGCAAAATATATGTTATATGCCACACAAAAATGTATATTTAGTTTCCTTGTCGGGTGAAGTTTCTTACCATATTTTCGTGTGGCATATTATTCGCTTGTCAAACTGAAGACCTAGATAAGTTTCAAAAAAAAATTGAAGACCTAGATACCGTGCCTGACTTATATTCCCATCTGGACGGAGCATCTAATTTTCTACTTCGAGCCCGCATATAAATGAGTGGTGGAGAGTGAGAATTGGATGTGTAGTTGGACGAGCTTGCCCTCGGCATCTTGCAGTGCCTCGTTTCGGTTTTAGACGTTCAGATAGTTAATGATATGCATGCATTGATTTCCTCCATGCATGGTGGGATAGTTAATGCCACGAGAGCAATTTACGGAAGGAGTACCCAAGATAAGGGGGATTGGAAAGATAGAGAACCATCCATGAGGGAACCATAGCACCCTAGATAATTAGGAAAAGAGTTTGTCTAGGGCACATCGAGATGTGCTTTAGTTATTGCACATCTAAGTGACTCAATCAAACTAGAAGGAAAAAAGAAAAAAAAGACTAATAAAAATGCTTGCACAAATCTTCACGTGGACTCAATGGCATAGGACTTAGATGTACAATACTTAGGGCACATCTAGATGTGCTTCAGCAAACCTGTTAGGAAAAACAAGAAAAAAATGTGCCTGGTAAGTAGGAATGAAGGGATTCCAAATGTCAGTTTTTTCGAATACTTGTTGTGTGGCCTTAGATTTTTTATATCATTATTAAAGTTGTTTCAAATTTGGGATAATATATAGTATGTATAGCTCTATATAAACTTATGAATAATGGTACTACGGAATATCATCCATACCGAATAAAGCTATAATTGTATTAATCTTTATACATGAATAGCTAATATTATCAAAGTTTGATGGAATGTATTGTTCTTAATTTATACTTTTGTGATTCACCCGAATATGGAGTGATAAATTAAGGATGACTAACTCATTACATTGTCTTTAAAGTATATTTTAGATAAAATGTTCAACCATCTATATGCTATAAACATTTGTGTTATTTTTCGGCGCCCAGCTTATTATTAGCATTATTTCAAATATGTTGGTGCAGTATCTTGCATATAGTTAATTGCTCCCGCTGATCATACTCTAATTTCTGTTATGGCAAGCCCACTAAGATAGTTTATTCATATCGGCGTACATATTCTCACCAAAATTTCCTAATCGGTTCTCTCTCCATCTATATTTTCAAATTGTGTTCACGTTGTTTGTTCAGGTTCTAATCCTCAACACAACTAATATAATTTCCTAAATATTTCTACATGATGTGTGCTCCAACATTTATTTTTTTCGACTAGGTTGCCAAACTATACTGTCGCATGCGCAACACCCTGTTACTTCACTTGCATGATAAGCTTGCTCAAACACATTATATGTTGACATTGATCTATCAATTCTTTTGTTGGGATCAATATCATGGAGCTCTCCATGCTATATTTATGCTTGTTTGTATTCTTTGGTCATTCTCAATCTACCACATCCTATTCACATCGAGTAACCATGAACTGAATCTCCTAGTAATAAAAAAATAGCATGAATGTTTCCACCCATCTCCGTTCTACCACTTCTGTTCTATTTTCAAATACTTTCAAAACCATTCATGTTGATACATCTTATGCATATTCTTACTTTTCTCATTGTCGCAATCAACACAAGCATGTCTATAAATCTTAGGCAAGTTGTGTTGACCTTTTCCCGGTATTACATGTTGCATGCTATCAAAAAGGAATCGCATTACTATTGGTTATTCAATGTATCTTTTGTCATTTGAAAATCTTTTGTTTTGAAGCTAGTTTCTTGTCATCTCTTATTTCTTACTTTAAATATATATATATAATATTTTTATATTTTATTAATCCAATACAAATTATCAGTACATAGTATATTCTAAATATAACAATATAATTAAAAATTCCAAATAGAGTTAATTTGTAACCAATTTATTATGTTATTTTACCTATCCTACTTGCTTCTCTACTGAAATGTAGTTACCAATTATATAAAACCCACTTCAGTGGCGAGTAGATGTTCAACTTCATCACCATGTTTCACATACTCCTGGAAATTATTTTAGTTTCATATTTAGTTTAGTTTCATGGCTATCATGTAAATATAAGATTACTGAAATTTTCTATTATTCCCATTTGACTTGCTCCTACCCTACTCCACATTCTTAATGTGCACATGTGGTTTTTTATAATGATATTTTAAGCATAACCAAACAACTAATTACATACTTGACATATTTTTTGTGCCAGATCTTAAGTCTTGCTACCAAAACAATATTTAGTAGGTTATGTCACTTGCACACATACCATGTCCTATTAATTAAATTATTTGCCTATCTTGCACCTGGTCCTAGTACATGCGTAATATACTGAGTCTTCATAATTTATTATTCCACTATCATTTATGGATGTCCTAAACTATGCCCATGATCACCAATTCAAGAGTACATGTGCTCAAAATTTCTACTCATACCAACGTCCGCAAATGAATATACATGTGTTGGCATATCTAACATATCCAAGCATGTTTATATATGGTACGTTGCATTGATATTAAACCAATGCCACTGCATGCTTTGTGGTATCAAATGGTCCTAATCAGACTATTCATTTTAATCCTAACTATACATTCAAGTATAAGGTTGAATTTATATGTAAAACAGATTTCCTCCACGTACAAATATTCTTCTTGAGTTATTGTCTACATATGAATTTTCATATTTTATTTATATCACATTTTTAATATGTATGTTTCAACTATATATACCTATATATTTCATGGTTGATATAGATATATATGTTTTTTTCTAATTTAGCGAAGTGGATGAAAACAAATATGAGGTAGCATCAGGTAATTCATAAACGGCATCAGCAATGAGGTCATCACGTGCGTTCCAAATTGTATTTTCTAGATGAATCCGACTGGTTTGGGTTAGTTGAAATCACTAGCACAGTCGGCTATGACCACCCTATTCTTTTATTACCTTTTGGCTTTCCGACCATTAAAGTAAAATGGATGTATTAATATATAATACACTAGCTTAGTTGTCTCTAAAAATCCACTATCTACTAAAAGTGTGATATAAAAGTCAACGCATTGGGAGTGGGCAGTTGCGACTTTATTTGAATGTTTTGTCCGGGTTTTAAAAGTATTGCCATGTGCATGTCCTTAGTTATGAGCAATGATAGTAGAGCCAACTAGTTATTAATGTGGAAGCATATCCTCTAACGTACTGCCCTCCAATTTGGGATCACTGACATGTGGGCCAGGTTGCTAGCGGGACCACATGTCAAACACCTACCTTAGGGGGCAAGGCCTCGTACGAACAAAGCATGTGCATAGTCTAGATATACGTGCATTTTTTAGCATTAGCCTATACGAACTTTGGTTTGAATCCTTATTATAAAAACATTTGCTAGGACAACGTAATAACTAACCTTGCTCGTCGGGCGATGGCTCCGCCACTAGCTACGGTGTTATTAAATTACTAATTATATTATATATTTTTTCACCAACCTGAGAAGCTACAAATGGTCCGCCG
>NC_041384.1:740204463-740216738 GCF_002162155.2 Triticum dicoccoides
TGCTTTTCATCTTACGGCTGTTTTTTTTTTTCCTTTCTGATCCAATCATTTCTTCTGATTTTAAAGGGATGGGGCCGGGCCTTATTTTGTTCCATTCAAATCAAGTCGCGTACGCGGGAGCACGGATGGGCGCACGCGCAGGGAGCAAGCAAGTCTCGTCCGTGCACCACGACTAAGGCGGATCACATGCAAAAGTCAATTAATTGCCTTGTTTTTTGTGCTGATTAAGGATTAGACAACTATTCTATGAGCTAACTAACACATACGGATGGAGGCAATATTTGCTAGTATGATGTGAAAGTTGACTAGGCAGACTAATCGAACTCATTTTCTTAGGAGCATATGAAATATGTCAAAAATTCCAAAAAAAATGTTTTAGTGCCAATTTTGCAACTTGGTCTTATTTTTCTTGTGAGCATACGAAATGGTCAAAAATTCCATGAAAGTAGTCATTTTAGTGCCAGATTTCCTTATCATACGAAATGGAGAACGTAATAACTACCCTTGAGGTGTACATCTGTTCATCTACTATGTTATCGTTACACATGGGTTTTCCTTATCAAATTGGAGATATTAGGTGAAAATTGCATTAGTTCAGCCAAGTCCTTTTTAACACAAACCTCATGCAAAGGCTAATTAATTCCACCATTTTTTGCTCATTAAGGATCAAGCAACATACATGAAACCGTCTTTAGGCGACTAACACACTTGCATGGATGTAGCACATGCTCATGTATTACGTAAAAAGTGACTAGGCAGGCTAGTCAGACTCATATTTCTTAGGAGCATATGAAATGATGTCAAAAAATTGTCGAAATCAGTCACCTTTTAGTGCTAGTTTTGCAAAATGGTGGTGCCACACAACTCCTGTGCCTTTTAAAAAAATTATGCAGAATATGCGTATATCGTGTTATCCGTCAAGGAGAACAAAGACAAATACAACTTATTTGATACACCTCTGGTGAATACACGATTGAGTTGTACATCATCTAACAAAATTATCGTGACACATGGGTCTTCCCAGTGGCGGAGCAAGGGGGGACAAGCAGGGGCCAAGCCCCCCAACCATCGACTGATACTTCGAACCGGTGTGCACAAAGAGAGATAAATCACACGTACAAGCATAGTTGCCCCCCTCCCCTCCAATCTCAGCTTGTATACACATTAAAAAGGATTTTAAAATGCCATAATAAAAGCCCATGAACATCCAGATAAGAAACCACGATCTTATCTCCTGGAGCGGTGTATCTGGTTTCTCTCGTGCATGATTAGGTCTACGTGGGTCGGATCAGATTAGCGTGCCACTGCCACCGTTGTGTGCCCTTGGCGGCGCCGTGTCTCATGCGCCCATCTGCCTCTGATCTCTCTGCTCTTCAGCTCATGATCTGACTCATACCGCGAGTCAGCGACACAAACTACTTCGTTGCTTCACCTATCGAACTAGCAGGTTAACACTATACTTATGTCACCTGCAAAAAAAACACTATACTTATCTCTGTCGCAAAAAAAAAATACTATAGTTAGCTCTCTCAATTATCATCTCCTATCAGTGTTGAAATTATACATCAGATTTTATTTGTTTTATTTTATGATTTGAGATGCTATCAAGAATTAATATCTTGTATGTTGAAATTATACATCAGATTTTATTTTCCTTGTTTTGTGATTTGATATGTATCAAAAATTCGCATTTTTTAAGTGTCCTAGAAATTATCATGATGCAAATTGTCTTGTACGAGTTCCTATTTGTGATGCAAAATTTTCCTATGTCAACTGTATACAGTATAGCTAATTTCTTACATTGAAATTCCTCGACCATGAAAAGAAAAGGTGCTGCAAAACATCATTAAGATTATTTGTTTTCTACGCCGGTTACTTATAAAACTGAAATTCATCTACTATGAAGGGAAAATGTGATGCCAAACACCATTGAAATTAATTCGTTTTCTAAGCCGTTCTCTTTGAATTCTCAACCTTGTTATTTATAATAATCTTTTGCACTGGATTTTCTCAATCCAATTCGCTTGGCCCCCTTTACCCAAATCATGGCTCCGCCCCTGGGGCTTACATGTCAATCCGGAGTGATTAATAAAAAATAGGGTGAATATCATCATAGTGTCATAACCAAGGCATAAAATGTTGC
The DNA here is from genome assembly GCF_002162155.2 of Triticum dicoccoides. NCBI lineage: Eukaryota > Viridiplantae > Streptophyta > Magnoliopsida > Poales > Poaceae > Triticum > Triticum dicoccoides. Next base: position 740,206,607 of record NC_041384.1, read on the forward strand.
AAAAAAAACAATGGTAACATTTTTCCACAAGGTCATGCCTTGGGTCTAGAAAGTAGATTTTTATTGATGGGGTGTAGAAAGTATATTTACTCCTTTAAAAAATGATTGAACTGGACTGGTGGAGAAGGAAATCGGAGAGAAGCGACCGACCAAAATTATATTTTGAAGTTTTCTTGTTATTCGGGCCTCAAAGTGTTGCATAATATACTATCATATATATGAAAAGTTAAAAGTGAAACCTATATTCATAAGAAAAGGGATGAATCGTAAAAGAAAATTAAGGCGCAGAAAGGCCGACAACCTAGCTAATGCATACAGGTGCACCAACAAGTACAAACAAATATCTTCATGGCGACAACTACTAAAAAGTTGCTCCATGTTGATATTGCCTCCCTAACATTGGGTCTTTGCAACGTTGTCTACAATCACAATGAGGTGACACCAAAAAACACCAAGATTTGAACTGTAATTTTTGTTGTTAGTGATGGCATAGAGCCAAGCAGACCAACACATGAAATGTGTCATCGTTAATATTTTTCCAGCCCAAAAGCCTCCGAGTCCAATTGTCGGATATATGTGAAGATTACCTATTGAAAGAGGTACCTAAAGGCTAGGGGAACCAGACGTCACAAATAATGGAACCATAGTGCTTGAAGAAAAGGTGTTAGATCATGCATGTCCATCTTAAACAAGAACTTACATGTTTTGCTCCAACCTGAGTGATATACTCCATGCAATATCAACGTTTTCCATTGAATATTAGTAAACTCAACGATTGCCATGGGCCAACAATTTTAGGGCCTCTTTGATTGAAAGTAATTTGAGGAGGATTTTTGTACTTACAAAATTAGCTACCTGCATCTTTTGATTAATAGGGTTGCCATCCATATGATTTTTTTTCCATCGGATTGATGAACACTTGATTTTATAGTAAATTTACGTCCCCGCAATCTTGTGAATAATCCTAATTTTCTTGTACACAATTAAGGCCTCATTTGCTTTACATGAATTTTTTAGGAATTCTACAATATGGGATTTTTAAGAAATTTTACTTTAGGGTTTTTTGGTTTACTCCATCCGCTCCTAAATATAAATCTTTTTAAGATTTTAATAAGGACTACATACAGATGTATATAGACATATTTTAGAGTGTACATTCACTCATTTTGCTCCGTATGTAGTCCGCATTGAAATCTCTAAAAAGACTTATATTTAGGAACGGAGGGAGTACAAGAATAGAACCATATTCCTATATAGAAATGATACATATTCTCCATATATGAAAGGACAAGGGAAAACCCTATCACGTGAATCAAGTAACATATATTTTCCTATTCGTATTCATAGAATTAAAGATACATCTCATCTCACTTCCTACATTTTTATTTCTTCTTATGGTATGCCCATCCTTTGAATTAAAGAGGCCGAGGGATCGTTTTGGTTGGCAGGATTCTGGAAACGAACGAATACAAAAACACGAGAATATAGGAATGCATGTGCAAAACAAAGGATTCTTAAGCATAAGAATTATATCAACTTTGATGCTTGGTTCACAGGAACTGAAAAATCACCTGAATAATAAACATGCCTAATCAAAGTCAAACAACATAAAAATGTATAATTATAATATTAAATTTCACTAAGGATATTAGTCTTGTTCTACATGCATAGGAATTACAAGAAGAGGCCCAAGTGGATGTTAGAATTTACATGCGTTTTTCCTTTGAAAGTGAGACAAAAAAAACCACCATTTTTTCTTTGTCACATTCTTTTGAACCAAAGGCATGAATAGTAGCATCATAGAAAATTTTCAATTTACATATTTCCTCCACCTTTTTTTAACCAAGAGCTCCTTTAATTCAAAAGAACTTCGTAGGATTTCTGGTGGACTCGTATCCTTAGGGTTTGTTCCTACTTGTTTTGCACTTTATTTTGAAAAGAAAATTCTATCCACTCAAACTCTTCTATACAATTTCTTTGTTTTTTTCCAGTGGCATCACAAATCATGCAGTAAGATTTAACATGACACGCTACTATTACTGCGTTCTCAAATCTTGCGATAAAAAAAAGCCCTAGGCATTTGTAAAATCAATAGAAATCTCGCGAATCAAAGCAACGTCCACCAACTTAGAAAAATGAAGACGTTAATGGTCTGATGGAGGTGGAGAGAAGGAAGCCAGGTGGAGAATCTTTATGTGATGTTATTTGTGCATGTGCATGTGCGTGTGATGCATGGATGGTAGTACTCCGGTCAAAAGAGATTAGGGCGTGATTGTTAGGATACTACTACTTTGGAACGGTCTTCCATGCACCTGCACCCCTGCGCTGAATAATAAATTTGTCACCAGCCTGCTCTGGTTGCCTGACGACCTAGCATATCCTGACAACCGGGCCAGGCCAGCTAGTTCGCCACACGAGGAGGCTTGGTTGGAGTGGACCCGTGGGCTCGCCAAGACATTTTGCCCTGTCTGTGTTTTCTTAGTTGCAATTTGTTGTAGCTTTATTATATTGAAGTACCCTCGGATGCCACTATCGAGCTAAGAGCTTCGTCCGGCCAGGCCGCCGATCACTGTCCGGTCATAATTTTTTTTATTCAGACAGACCTCTCAAACGGTTTTTAAATGTTCGGGCTGACAATCACCTTTTATATCCAGTCCAAATATAGAACGGATATGGGGCATCCCGGCCGTCACGTCGGACTGACGAAGGGGTCCCGACCGGAAACGCCCTCAAACCCGTCACGTCGGACTGATGAAGGGGTCTCAGCCGGAAACCGGTGGCGCCATGTGGCGTAGCTCTGGTGGGTGGCGTAGTGCATCGCCCGACTAAGTCGACTTGCGACATTGAAACCCAACCATCCATCCACACTTTCCTCTTCATGCTCGCGCCGCCGCTACTTTCCACTCCATCCGTCCGTCTAGTAGCCATGCCCCCGCATCGCCGAGTGAGGAGCGAGCCCTTTCTGACACCGGAGCACCGGCTCAATCTCCTTGAGCAGATCCAGGATAGGCGCGGAGCCCGGATCGCCGCGGGGCTACCTCCGGATGTAGTGGATCCGGAGAAGGAGTTGGAGGAGGAGGTGATGTAGGACGAGGAGGACGAGGAGGAGGATGAGGATGAGCCGAAGGAGGAGGATGTGGGGGATGCTGGCGACGGGGATCTGCAGGCGGAGCAGCAGGCCATCCTTGATTTCTTTCGGTCGAAGTCGGCTGCGGAGGCAAGACGCCGTCGCCGGCAGGAGATGGAGGTGCAAGAGGCGGTGGATGAGGCGGAGATGTTCGCCTATATGGATGAGGTCGAGCAAGAGGAGGATGAGCCGGGGCCTTCGTACCCGCCCGTTCAGCCAGCGCCCGGCACTGTCATCATGGACATCTCCGACAATAAAGTGTAGCTAGGATAGTACGTAGATGCAGTACGTAGGATTACTTTTGCATGTTTTATATGAATTTAGGGGATGAAACATAAAAGAGGCAGATGCAAAGTAACTAATTTAAAGTGTGCTCGATCAGTGTCAACGGACGCATCCAGGCACGCCCGCAGACATTTAAGGGCCGGATTTGCAGTGTCCGGCTATAGATGCTCTAACACATGCCGGTGGTAACGAAAGCCATGTATTAGAAAGTTTATTCTGCAACCTTTCGTAACTAGTTCATGTGCGACTTTATTGAAGCGGACGTCGCACCCATTAGAACCCTAAAGTACTCCCCGCAAAAAAAAGAACCCTAAAGTACTCAAAAGATCGAAGAAGGCCCTTCACCTAATTAACAATTGGCCCATACCAAGGCTGTTTGGATCGACAAACCACTCCTTCGCACCGGCCATCTCGAAAAACTACACACCCAACAGATGCAGAATTTTTCTTTGGCTTGCATGCAAAAATCGGGTCTTCACCGATGAAAGACGCTTCGGTTTAACGGACTCCAACTGCTACCCGGCTCCTGAATCAGCATGTCACCTCTTCCTCCAATGTCACCACCTTCGCCCCTTTTGGCAAGATCTGAGCTCTCTGTCTGCTACGCTACCAACAGACTTTCAACATCTTTGGGGACCGGAACTCGCAAACAGACCTCGCTCGATGGTGATCATTGTTATTCTCTGGTATATTTGGAAAAGAAGAAATGCAATGGTCTTTAGGGGGGAACTGCAACCTATCCACCTCATTGCTTGCTCGGCGGAGGAGGATATCGTACTTTGGTCTAACAGATGCCCCAATGAGCAGGCTATGAACCTTCTTCGAGATTGGTGCACTAGTAGAAAAAGGGCCTGTTGTCCTGATTCGTAAGGGCCTTTTGTCCCGGTTCTGAAACCGGGACTAAAGGGTCGGTACTAATGCCCTGTCCCTTTAGTCCCGGTTCAATTCAGAACCGGGAAAGATGGGCCTCCACGTGGCCTGTGCGCGGAGCCCAGGCAGGAGACCCTTTGGTCCCGGTTGGTGGCATCAACCGGGACCAATAGGCATCCACGCGTCAGCATTTCTGTGGCTGGAGTTTTTTTTTGAAAAGGAGGGGGGGTTTGGGGGTTTTGGGCGGTTAATTTAGGTGTTTCATATATTGTGTTAGTTAACTATAATTAATAGAGAGAAGTGTCCTCTCTTACGTCCGTGCTTGATCGACGCTATGTACTATACATACGTATAAAGAGGACTAGACACGCTAGCTAGCTAATAAGAAAATGAAGGAAACAGAACATCGTCATGAACATATATGCATACAGAGAGAAGTGATATCGATCTCCTCTCCTTCTCCGAGAGATTGGTCGAACAACAAGTTCTCGTATATCTATCCGACACTAACGGCTACATATATACAATAATTATCTCTTACAAATATAATCATACGGACTCAGGGTCCACATAGAATTCTCCGTCTTCAGGGATCACGTGGTCAAGAAAGAATGCCGCCAATTCCTCTTGAATTGCTCGCATGCAGCTGGTGTTAGGAGTCCATCCCGCTTCCGAAATATCTAATTTAAAGAAAGGGGTCAATACATATATATATATGAGTGAATGAAACTCAACACAAATGATGGTAATAAAATAAAATTGTGAATGTTGTTATTTACGTACTTCATATTGTTCGTGAGTGTAGCCCCGCTCACAGGTCGTGTGGCGGATGGACTCGCAAACGTAGTATCCACAGAAATCATTCCCTTGTTCCTGCCACAACCACTTTACAAGAAATAGAGGTCAATCAAACTGATAAGCAAGAATGCCAAATGGTATTGATGAAACTAGCGCTTGAATGACTAGTAGATGCGCGGAACATGCTACTATAGTACTTACTTTTGGGTGTCTAAGTTGCAGCTCCTTCGGCAGTCCCGGAGCTTTTCTGGTGAATTTTCTTCAAACCCTGCCGGACAAAGAAAACAATTACTTGATATATCAAGAAATGAACAAAGTTGCTGATATGATGGATAATGATCGATTTAACTTACTTCTCGAGTATTTGAGTCATGTCTGCATAGTCCTGGGGATCTTTTCGTCTTGAGTCTAAGACGGTTACTAGTCCCTGCTCAAGCTTAATCTCTAGGAGAATATAGTGGAAACTGCACACACATGCATAACTCATCAACTACATTACTATAACCTTGACTAATATATAAGGGAAACCGAATACGCACAAGACAGTAACACTCACTTGAAGTTGTAAGGAAAGAGTATTATATCTTTGTTTTCATTTATTACGAACGATCGTAGCAAGTTGGCCTCAGTAGCTGCGGCATAAAATTTAACCTGAGTTGCATCTATGAGATATGTGTTAATGAACCCAATATCACCGACTTGTCTTTTCTTCAATTCGGCGATCTTCAATCTGCATAATATAGTGAGGATCTTCAATCTGCATAATATAGTGAGGATGATTATAAATACATGCAATGAAAGAGCTGAGCTATATAGAGAAACTTGATGACAGAAGTAGTACTACTTACAGACAGTAGCAGGCGACCGTTGTTTTATCGAGGGCCAATTGATTGAAAAACTGATAGAACTCCTTAAATGGAACAGGCAACAGTTCAATTCCAACGAGGTCATACTCCTTTTTAAATTTCACATACAAAGTACTCCTCCCCCCAGAGTCTCTGCAGATTTTCAAGTACCAATCATGCAATCTTCGCATCATCGTTGATAGAGATCTTTCATCTCTGACGAGAGGCTTCCCGTACTCGTATCTTTGTATCTGCACGTTCATGGGTTATAATGTACATCGTCGGGCAGGTAATCTGCAAGATTGCTATAACCGGGCACCATCCTCGGATCATTAGCGACATTGTGGCTAGGCACCTTGAGCGGGGGGCACGATTGCTTCGCTTGTTCGCCGAGCTGGGCAATTTGTTTCCCAGCTCGTCGTTCTTTCAGCCTTTGATCACTGACAGTACTTCCCGACCGCTCCACTTCGGCAAATTTCTTTCCAATAATGAGCTCATAGTTTCCTTTCGGCGGAGACTTCGGTGGTTTTGTCAGGGCAGCCAGAGTGCGCTTCGCTTTCACCGGATCTACCTTCTCCTCCGGAAGTGGATGTCTCTTTGCTTTTAACCCTTGAAACCAGTCATCCACTTCGGTTCGTGCGATCTCGGCGTTCTCCTCCAGGGTCCTCTCGTATGGTAACTTCTCTGGAGTCTTCAGAGAAGGACCGAATCTGTATGTCCTACCGCCTCTGGTTGTACTGCTAGACACCGACCGAGCAGACGGAGCGGTTGTCTTCTTTACTTGCTTACGAGACGGAGGAGAAGGACTACGACGCGCCGGAGCAGCCGGAGCGGCGGCAGGTCTCTTCCGCCCTTGCTGACGAGGCGGAGAAGGAGGAGGCTGGCTGCTCGGGCGCGTCGGCGCAGGCGGAGAAGGAGGCGGAGTGCCGCACGCACTGGAGAAGGAGTCGGTCGAGTGCCCTGATCGTCACTCGCCGGAGGAGGAGGCGGTGGAGGAGGCGGAGTGCCCTGACTCGCTGGAGAAGGAGGTGGTGGAGGAGGCGTCCAGTTCGGAAGGTTGATGAGCTCCTTCCGCCATAGGCATGGAGTCTTCAGAGCAGACCCCAGCCTAGTCTCCCCTTCACCGGTAGGGTGGTCAAGCTGGAGGTCTTCAAATCCCTCCGTTGTTTCATCCACCATCACCCTAGCATATCCTTCTATAATCGGCCGGCAGTGAAAAGTTGCACCGGGTTCAGTAGGATAAACAGAGCTAACAGCCGCCTTGACCTTCAAATTCATCCATTGCATCATAAGGTGGCAATTTTGAGACTCCATGATAGCATTCACGGGATAGCTGGCAGGAGCCGTCAAGGCATGCTCCGGCTGAAGCAGCTCGGTGGAAGCCACGCTGCTTCTGCGCTGAGATGGCGGGGTAGCTTCGGGGGAAGCTTCGGCAGTACGTTTGCTGCGATTTGTTTCTTGTTCCTCTATCGCGTCTACCCTTGCTTGCAGCGCCTGCATTTGGGTCTGCTGCCCTTTTTTCCTCCTCTCATGGGATTTGTAACCGCCTACGTCCGGAAACCCAACCTTCCACGGAATGGAGCCTGACGTGCCTCGTGTCCGTCCAGGGTGCTGAGGATTCCCGAGGGCCATTGTGAGCTCGTCGTTCTCTCTATCTGGAAAGAATGTCCCTTGCTGCGCTGCTTCGATATACTGCTTAAGCTTCCTGACTCGTATGTCCATTTGATCGTTCGTCCAAATGCACTTCCCTGTTACAGGGTCCAAGGTTCCGCCAGCCCCGAAGAACCAAGTCCGGCAACGGTCTGGCCAGTTAATTGTCTCTGGTTCGATCCCTTTATCAACCAGATCATTCTCAGTCTTGGCCCACTTAGGCCAGGCTACGAGGTAGCCACCTGACCCCGTGCGATGGTGATGCTTCTTCTTCGCAGCATTTTGCTTGTTTGTCGCCGACATCTTCTTACTCTTTTTCGATGTCTTGTGGGCCACAAATGCGGGCCAGTGATCTCTGATCTTCTCATATCTGCCCTTGAATTCTGGTGTCTCATCATTTTCGACAAACTTATTCAGCTCTTTCTTCCACCTCCTGAATAGTTCTGCCATCCTCTTAAGAGCAAAAGACTTGATTAATTGCTCTTTAACTGGGTTCTCTGGATTATCCTCTGGCGGTAGGGTGAAATTTGACTTCAGCTCAGTCCAAAGATCATTTTTCTACATATCATTGACATGAGACACCTTAGGGTCTTCTGTAGCCGGCTTAAACCATTGCTGGATGCTTATCGGGATCTTGTCCCTAACCAGAACCCCGCACTGAGCAACAAATGCGTTCTTTGTTCGGATGGGTTCAATCGGTTGGCCGTCGGGCGCGATTGCTATGATCTCAAACCTTTCATCCGAGCTCAACTTTTTCTTCGGGCCTCGTCTCTTTACCGAAGTTGTGCTCGATCCAGAGAGCTAGAAAAAAGAACAAAGACTTAATTAGTATGTGTACATACCAAAACAATGAATGCATCAATCAGCTAGTCAGCACAGTCTTAACTAATATATATACCTGGCCGGACTCGGTTCGGTCACCGGAGCCGTCATCACGGTCTCCTTCTTGCACCGGCATTGGGTCACCGGAGCCGTCCTCATGTTCTTCTTCTTGCACCGGCATTAGGTCGCCATAGCCAGCTTCTTCACCCTCTCCTTCCAGACCATCGGTGTCGTTGAGAAACAATGAGACGGCATCACTTCCTTCTGCGATTATGTCCCTCAACAACACTTCTTTTGCTTCGTCTCGGGCGGTGTCCATAGTTTCAACAAATATTTACAACATGGCAATTATTATTCAAACATGACAGATGGATATATTAGTGGCAAACGTAGAACTAGCTATCTAATCATAGTAAGGAATCATATATATTAATTAGTGGCCTCGACGCTGCTTCTCTAGGGTTTGGGGTGGCCTCGACAACGCTTCAAGGGTTTGGGGTGGCCTCGAGAACGCTTCAAGGAGGGGGTAATATCGACCCCCCCACGTGTTGAAGCTATCGGGAGGGGGTATATATCGACAACGACGACACTACATCTATGTCCCTCGATGACCCTCGTTCCCGATAAAAAAAGGAAGAAGAAGAAAAAAAAGAGGAGAAGACTGCTCTATTCTTTTTTCTCCTCTTTTTTTTCTTCTTCCTCTTCTTTTTTTATCCTCTTCTTCCTCTCATGTTCGAGAGGATCGCCGAGGGGTCGGGAGGTTGCCTAGTGTCAAAGGATTCAACAAAACCATGTCTTCATCATTAGGCGAAAGTAACAGGTGCATGATGGTACGAAGCTCTCCAAAGTTATTTTGGAACGGAGTCCTAGATAGGATAATTCGCTTTTTGGTACAAAGTTCAGCAAGAACCTTCCAAATATCGTTATTTGGAAGGCCTTTGCTGAAATTCATACAAAAAGGCAAATTATCCTATCCGGGACACCATTCCAAAATAACTTTGGAGGACTTCGTCATGCCCTGGTTACTTCTGGCTAATGATGAAGCCATGGATTTCTTCAATACTTTGACACTAGGAAATCTCTCTCTCGACCCCTCGGCGATCCTCGACCCCTCGAACCCTCGACGACCCTGGAACCCTCGACCCCTCGGCGATCCTCTTCTTCCTCTCATGTTCGAGAGGATCGCCGAGGGGTCGGGAGGTTGCCTAGTGTCAAAGGATTCAACAAAACCATGTCTTCATCATTAGGCGAAAGTAACAGGTGCATGATGGTACGAAGCTCTCCAAAGTTATTTTGGAACGGAGTCCTAGATAGGATAATTCGCTTTTTGGTACAAAGTTCAGCAAGAACCTTCCAAATATCGTTATTTGGAAGGCCTTTGGTGAAATTCATACAAAAAGGCAAATTATCCTATCCGGGACACCATTCCAAAATAACTTTGGAGGACTTCGTCATGCCCTGGTTACTTCTGGCTAATGATGAAGCCATGGATTTCTTCAATACTTTGACACAAGGAAACCTCTCTCGACCCCTCGGTGATCCTCGACCCCTCGAACCCTCGACGACCCTGGAACCCTCGACCCCTAGACGACCCTGGAACCCTCGACCCTCGATCCCTCGACCCTATAGAACCCTCGACCTTGAAATCCTCGACCCTTGACCCCTTAACGACCCTCGACCCTCTACCCTAGTTCCCGACCCTCGACCCCTCGGCGATCCTCGACACCCTCGTTCC
>NC_041384.1:740216748-740217379 GCF_002162155.2 Triticum dicoccoides
ACTAAAGGGGGGCATTGGTCACGGTTGGTGCCACGAACCGTGACCAATGCCCCCTTTAGACCCGGTTGGTGCCACCAACCGGGACCAATGGCCTTGTGCTGCCCCGCGCCCAAAAGTTTAGTCCCATCTCGCTAGTTGAGACGGCTCGGGAGTGGTTTATAAGCGCTGCAGCGCCCACCCTCCCGATCTCCTCTCAACTGCAGGCTTTCGGGCCTAATCTGTCACTACAATGCCTGTGGGCCTACTGGGCCTACTGTGGGCCTGAATCCTGGCCCATGGTAGGGTTTCTAGTCGTATTAAGGCCGTGGTGGCCCAGTAGGTGGCATTTTTTTGTTTTTTTGTTGCTTTATTTATTTTCTTTTGTTTTTTGCTTTATTTTTTAATTCTTTAGGCTTTTAGTTTTAGAAAAATTATAAATTTTTTGTTAATGCCATTAGTTTTCAAATTTGAAAACACTTTTTTAGTATTTTTGTTTTCTTTGTTGCTTTATTTATTTTATTTTGTAATTAACTTTACTATAAAAATAGTTTTTTCCCTATTTTTTTGATTTGTTTTTTGCATTATTTATTTTCTTTTGTTTTTTGCTTTAATTTTTAATTCTGTTTGCTTTTAGGTTAGCAAAATTATAAAC
>NC_041384.1:740217813-740230435 GCF_002162155.2 Triticum dicoccoides
CACTTTTTTAGTTTTTTAGTTTTCTTTGTTGCTTTATTTATTTTATTTTGTGATTAACTTTACTATAAAAAATAGTTTTTTCCTGTTTTTTTGATTTGTTTTTTGCATTATTTATTTTCTTTTGTTTTTTGCTTTAATTTTTAATTCTGTTTGCTTTTAGGTTAGCAAAATTATAAACTTTCTGTTAGTGTCATTAGTTTTAGAAAAATTATAAACTTTCTGTTAGTGTCATTAGTTTTCAAATTTGAATAGTTAAAATTTGAATTCTTTGAAAATTGTTTGAATCACAAGTTTGTGATTAACTTACTAAAAAAATGAGAATAGATGCGCTTATAGAGAAAATTCAACCTAAATTCCTAGTAAATTTCTATGAATTTTAGAGAAATTCACTATGAATTTAGGTTAAACTTTTCTCTATTAGGGCATCTATTTTCACTTCGAGAGGAGCTCAACAAGGCATAGAGGGAAGGGCTTATAAACCGGTGTGAGCCCCCTTCGGTTGGTGAGGTGGGACTAAACTCTGCCCGCAACGAGGACCAACCCTTTAGTCCCGATTTGTGGCACAAACCGGGACTAATGGTCATGGGCCAGGGGCGAACCATAAGACATGAAAGCATTTGAAATGAACTCTGAAAAAGTTGAAAGTTGGGATGGTATCATAATTTCACCCACATAGCATGTGCATGTACAAAACGGACAATGATAGCATGTTCGTGTGTTACAAAGTGGGCATGGTATCATCATAATAGTTGCGGGAGAAAGTCTTCACTTTTCTTCGCTTGTGTCATTTGCTTATTGCGCCGTAACCATGGATAATCTTTATTGTTTATCAGGATGCTTGGGTCAGCCTTGACATTGAAGGGAGGAATTTCATGAAACTTTTCATAATCTTCAGACATGTCTGTCTTGCCGTCCACTCCCAGGATGTCCTTTTTTCCTGAAAGAACTATGTGGCGCTTTGTCTCATCGTATGATGTATTCACTTCCTTATCTTTTCTTTTTCTCGGTTTGGTAGACATGTCCTTCACATAGATAACCTGTGCCACATCATTGGCTAGGACGAACGGTTCGTCAGTGTACCCAAGATTTTTCAGATCCACTGTTGTCATTCCGTACTGTGGGTATACCTGTACCCCGCCGCCTAACAGATTGACCCATTTGCACTTAAACAAAGGGACCATAAAATCAGGTCCGTAGTCAAGTTCCCATATGTCCACTATGTAACCATAATATGTGTCCTTTCCGCTCTCAGTTGCTGCATCAAAGCGGACACCGCTGTTTTGGTTGGTGCTCTTTTGATCTTGGGCGATCGTGTAAAATGTATTCCCATTTATCTCGTATCCTTTGTAAGTCAATACAGTCAAAGATGGTCCCCTGGACAACAAGTACAACTTATCACAAACAGTGTTGTCACCTCTGAGACGTGTTTCCAACCAACTGCTGAAAGTCCTGATGTGTTCACATGTAATCCAGTCGTCGCACTGCTCCGGGTGTTTGGAGCGCAGACTGTTCTTGTGTTCATCGACATACGGGGTCACCAAGGTAGAGTTCTGTAGAACTGTGTAGTTTGCTTGAGACCAAGAATATCCGTCCCTGCATATTATTGAGTCTCTTCCAAGAGTGCCTTTTCCAGTCAGTCTCCCCTCATACCCGATTTAGGGAGACCTATCTTCTTAAGGCCCGGAATGAAGTCAACACAAAACCCGATAACATCCTTTGTTTGATGGCCCATGGAGATGCTTCCTTCTGGCCTAGCGCGGTTACGGACATATTTCTTTAGAACTCCCATGAACCTCTCAAAGGGAAACATATTGTGTAAAAATACGGGCCCCAGGATGACAATCTCGTCGACTAGATGAACTAGGACGTGCGTCATGATATTGAAGAACAATGGTGGGAACACCAGCTCGAAACTGACAAGACATTGCGCCACATCACTCCTTAGCCTTGGTACGATTTCTGGATCGATCACCTTCTGAGAGATTGCATTGAGGAATGCACATAGCTTCACAATGGCTAATCAGACGTTTTCCGGTAGAAGCCCCCTCAATGCAACCGGAAGCAGTTGCGTCATAATCACGTGGCAGTCATGAGACTTTAGGTTCTGAAACTTTTTCTCTGGCATATTTATTATTCCCTTTATATTCGACGAGAAGCCAGTCGTGACCTTCATACTGAGCAGTCATTCAAAGAAGATTTCTTTCTCTTCTTTCGTAAGAGCGTAGCTGGCAGAACCTTTATACTGCTTCGGAGGGATGCCGTCTTTTTTGTGCAAATGTTGGAGGTCCTCCCGTGCTTCAGGTGTATCTTTTGTCTTCCCATACACACCCAAGAAGCCTAGCAGGTTCACGCAAAGGTTCTTCATCACATGCATCACGTCGATTGAGGAGCGGACCTCTAGGTCTCTCCAGTAGGGTAGGTCCCAAAATATAGATTTCTTCTTCCACATGGGTGCGTCTCCCTCAGCGTCATTCGGAACAGCTAGTCCACCGGGACCCTTTCCAAAGATTACGTAGTGTAAATCATTGACCATAGCAAGCACGTGATCACCGGTGCGCATGGCGGGCTTCTTCCGGTGATCTGCCTCGCCTTTGAAATGCTTGCCTTTCTTTCGACATTGATGGTTGGTTGGAAGAAATCGACGATGGCCCAGGTACACATTCTTCCTGCATTTATCCAGGTATATACTTTCAGTGTCATCTAAACAGTGCATGCATACGTGGTATCCTTTGTTTGTCTGTCCTGAAAGGTTACCGAGAGCGGGCCAATCGTTGATGGTCACGAACAACAACGCCTTAAGGTTAAATTCCTCCTGTCTGTGCTCATCCCACGTACGTACACCATTTCCATTCCACAGTTGTAAAAGTTCTTCAACTAATGGCCTTAGGTACACATCAATTTCGTCGCCGGGTTGCTTAGGGCCTTGGATGAGAACTGGCATCATAATGAACTTCCGCTTCATGCACATCCAAGGAGGAAGGTTATACATACATAGAGTCACGGGCCAGGTGCTGTGATTGCTGCTCTGCTCCCCAAAAGAATTAATGCCATCCGCGCTTAAAGCAAACCATACATTTCTTGGGTCCTTTGCAAACTCATCCCAGTACTTTCTCTCGATTTTTCTCCACTGCGACCCGTCAGCGGGTGCTCTCAACTTCCCATCTTTCTTTCGGTTCTCACTGTGCCATCACATCAACTTGGCATGCTCTTCGTTTCTGAACAGACGTTTCAACCGTGGTATTATAGGAGCATACCACATCACATTCGCAGGAACCCTCTTCCTGAGGGGCTCGCCATCAACATCACCATGGTCATCTCGTCTGATCTTATACCACAATGCACCGGATACCGGCCATGCGTTCAGATCCTTGTATGCACCGCGATAGAGGATGCAGTCATTAGGGCATGCATGTATCTTCTCCACCTCCAATCCTAGAGGGCATACGACCTTCTTTGCTGCATATGTACTGTCGGGCAATTCGTTATCCTTTGGAAGCTTCTTCTTCAATATTTTTAGTAGCTTCTCAAATCCTTTGTCAGCCACAGCATTCTCTGCCTTCCACTGCAGCAATTCCAGTACGGTACCGAGATTTGTGTTGCCATCTTCGCAATTGGGGTATAACCCTTTTTTGTGATCCTCTAACATGCGATCGAACTTCAGCTTCTCCTTTTGACTTTCGCATTGCGTCCTTGCATCGACAATGACCCGGCGGAGATCATCATCATCGGGCACATCGTCTGGTTCCTCTTGATCTTCAGCAGCTTCACCCGTTGCAGCATCATTGGGCACATCGTCTGATTCCTCTTGATCTTCACCAGCTCCCCCCGTTGCAGCATCACCGTATTCAGGGGGCACATAGTTGTCATCGTACTCTTCTTCTTCGTCGTCTTCCATCATAACCCCTATTTCTCCATGCCTCGTCCAAACATTATAGTGTGGCATGAAACCCTTGTAAAGCAGGTGGGAGTGAAGGATTTTCCGGTTAGAGTAAGACCTCGTATTCCCACATTGAGTGCATGGACAACACATAAAACCATTCTGCTTGTTTGCCTCAGCCGCATCGAGAAACTCATGCACGCCCTTAATGTACTCACGGGTGTGTCTGTCACCGTACATCCATTGCCGGTTCATCTGCGTGCATTATATATAATTAAGTGTCCAAATTAATAGAAGTTCATCATCGCATTAAAACCAAAGTGCATACATAGTTCTCATCTAACAACATATAGCTCTTCAGAGCATCTAATTAATTAAACCATACATTGAAACTATGTAAAACATTTCAATGCGAAAACAAATGCGATCATAATCGCAACCAAGGTAACAATTGATCCAACGGCATAATGATACCAAGCCTCGGTATGAATGGCATATTTTCTAATCTTTCTAATCTTCAAGCGCATTGCATCCATCTTGATCTTGTGATCATCGACGACATCCGCAACATGCAACTCCAATATCATCTTCTCCTCCTCAATTTTTTTATTTTTTCCTTCAACAAATTGTTTTCTTCTTCAACTAAATTTAACCTCTCGACAATAGGGTCGGTTGGCATTTCCGATTCACATACATCCTACATAAATAAAATCTATGTCACGTTGGTCGGCATAATTTTCATAAATAATAAATGAATCAATAGTTATAAAGATAATATATATACCACATCCGAATCATAGACAGGACGAGGGCCGACGGGGGCGGATACCAAAACCATTGCACTATATAAGATGCAATAATAAAAGTAAGAAAATAATACAAGTATCTATGTAAACATACAAGTAAGAATATTTTTCCTTTCAGAAAGAAGATAAGAACAAGAGGCTCACCACGGTGGTGCCGGCAATGAGCCCGGCGCGGGTGATCGACGGCGGTGAAGACGAGGACGGGGCGTGACGGACCGCTAAACCTAGACAAATATTATGAAAAATGGAGCTTGGAGGTCGAGCTTGGAGAGGAGAAAGCTTAAGTAGTGTGGCTTGGGCATTCCATCGAACACCTTGTGTGCATAGGAGGTGAGCTAGAGCACCACCAAGCCCTCTCCCCTTCGGCTAGAGAAAAACAGAGCACTGCGAGTGAGGGGTATATATAGGCACCTCATTGGTCCCGGTTGGTGACATGAGCCAGGACTAAAGTGGAGCCTTTGGTCCCGGTTCAAGCCACCAACCGGGACCAATGGTGGTGGGCCAGGAGCGAGGCCCATTGGTCCCGGTTCATCCCACCAACCGGGACCAAAACGTCCAGATGAACCGGGACCAATGGCCCACGTGGCCCGGCCGACCCCCTGGGCTTACGAACCGGGACCAATGTGGGCATTGGTCCCGGTTCTGGATTGAACCAGGACTAATGGACTGATCCGGCCTGGACCAAAGCCCTGTTTTTTACTAGTGGTGTACCATCTTATTTCACTTACCTGTGAGATTGTAACCCAACTACTTTGTACTGTCAACCTTACCTCCGCTCTCTCCCTATGTAAACGTACTCTGTTCTATTAATTAAATGGTTCAGGCCGGCGTAATCCGAGCGTAACATCGTCAAAAAAACAATTGGCCCATATGTTGAAAGATCCCTAGCGTCTTCGTTAATCTTGCGGAGAGCAACCTGAGAGTCAAAATCTAGGAACACTTTGGAGACACCAACCTCCCTCACTAGCTGAAGAGCTCGTCGGCATGCCATGAGTTCAGGTACCTCGGGGTCTGAGAGAGAACCTCCATTATGGCCCCTTAGCACCGCTCCATCTCGTCTAAAGTCAAGATTCTTGGACGTACTGCCGTCCGCACTCGCTTTAACCCAGCTCTCTTCAGGCCAGTTCTAGTGAGCATTGACCTTTCGAGCGCCAGTATCCCGAATGCCTTGTCTGTGTTTGAAAGCACGGCTAACAGTATAGCCCGTTGTTGGTATTTAGTCTGATTTCGCATTAATCAACCGGCCATATTTTTTCAATGAATAGAGATCCTCAGGTACCAAATTTTTTTAAGAAAAAAGACCCGGAAGAAATAATGCATGGAAATGAAAGCATTCACGGCCTATATGCCTCTCATTTTAGCCCTGCAAAAAAGGCTCAGGATAAACACACACTAGTTTGTAAGGCTCCATGCTCCCCGAACGGTCAAGAAAAAGGTGAATCAACCTGTGGTTGAGTTGGTTAGGTGGACAGTGGTATCCCCAACCCACCAGGGTTCAAATTCTGGTGCTCGCATTATTCCTGGATTTATTTCAGGATTTCCGGCGATGCGCTTTCAGTGGGAGGAGACGTTCCCGTCGACGACGAGGCGCCTACGGTGACTTCGTAAATCTCAAGATGATATGCCGGCTCAGTCTCTCGGAGGTGCTCATAGAGGTAGGGTGTGCGTGTATGCGTTCATAGGGGTGAGGGTATGCGTGTGTATATGAGCGTTTGCGTCTGTACTGATGCTAAAAAAACATGCAAAAAAGAATCTTTCAAATTGTGTTGCATGTAGATACCCACCGAAGAAAGGGCTAATTCAGGTGTTTTCAATAGCCACGAGCCCACGACAGTGAAGTGCTTTGAACAGTATATATGCTGACCTGTCTTGAGAGATGATGCAGTCAAGTGAACATCTAACTTTTGCATTTGGCGAACCTGAGCGATGTTGATGTAGGCAACATGTCGATAACGACACATCGATTTAATTCATATAGTAGTATTGTTTTTACACGAAAGGTTATCTGGTTGAGCTATACAAAAACAAAATAATCTTTCAAGGATGTTTGAGTGCATAAAACAAGTTATTTAAATATGATACAAGTAAACCCTTAGAATATATTTTACAGGATTTAGTCCCATGATGAAACAACCCGTACCAAAATAATGTATAAGCTTTTCAATTGTTCAAAATTCCTACGAATAAAAAATCTTAGAGAAACTCTATCCCTTCCCATAAAAAAACGTTGATCCCCTAAAATAATCACTTTACGGATCAAGTCCTATGTAGCCATTTCCCCAACACATGTAGTGCCTCAAAAAGTTGAGGAGAACCCTCTCAAACCATCACTTCTGCTCAAAATTACAGAGATAATTTTCTTTCTCCTCCCAGAAACGTCTCTCTCCCCCTCTCGCTCTTGCTTGCATGCTGACCCCGGAAGAACACACCACAACCTACCTCACTGAGGGCGACCCCTCGTAGCCCTACCCCTTTCCCTCCATCGTCTCCTTATTCATCAGCAGCCAGATATCGCCACCATAGTTGGCGAGCACATCACCTCGAATTTGGCCTCGTGACAGCCGTATTTTGCGTGGAACAGAACTGGCGGAGCGCCAGGAGACAGAAGACGACCCACACGCAAATCGACATGACCTTCCTTTGCCGCGGTAGCCATTCGTAGGAACACAAACGTTGAGCACCGAACCTCCCTCCGTGAAGCACGTTGATGGCGAGGCCGGGAATGGACCCTTTGGGCGTGTAGGCACCGATTCTTCTTCTCTTCTTTGTTCGAATCATCACCAAAGCTCCATGGATGACCATTGCGGCTCAGACTTGTCCTTGCCTGCAAGGTGTTCGGCCAATCGCCCAAAGGGTAGTTTTCTCTCAAAGTGATCATATATGTAATGATCTTGAGAGAGAGAGAGAGAGAGAGAGAGAGAGAGAGAGAGAGAGAGAGAGAGTAGAAAAGAAAACCAAATCATATATGTGCACATGTGAGAAAAAATTAGTTTATTTGGATCACACGCGTGGGAGATATTTCCAATTAGTTGGTTAAATTCCAAGTTCTGGATTTTTTTAGAAGGTGCTAAGAAATTCATTAAATCTACATCTACCTACTACTGATCTTGGAAAAAACTCGGCTCAGTTGGACCACTGGTTTGAGAGATATTGGCCGCTTAAGTCGGTCAACTGTTGTGACCTATTAGTTTGCTATCATGTGCACTTACAAATGGGATTCACCCGTCAGGAATCTTCAACAAAGTCAAACGATAGATTAGAGCTACTATGCAATAAATCCGATTTGTAAGTGTTTTACTCCTATGCAAAATTGAGCATAATAATTGACTATTTTTTTTAGAAATAGTACCATAATAGTTGATGGTCTGTGCAATTTTGCTCGGATCCAGGAGTACCCGACATAAAGCAGCCATCGTGGCCCAGTACGGCCATCTAGCCGAAACCATCGTGGCCCAGTACGGCCATCTTGCCAAAATTTATGTCCAGTATTTTGGACCTACATGCCAATGTGGGTCATTAGTGAACACCATTACTCGAAACTCTGTGGTCGTACGCATGCATTTCTAGGACTACTGCAACAGCTTCTTTTTTTTGCGGGGAGCTGCAACAGCCTTTTCACCCCGTTGTAAGCTGGTGTAGCAGTATACTAGTACACCGGAGAGAACAAGAGAAATGCGGAGTGGCCCGCAGCGGCCCGCACGTGTACAGAGAGCCACAAGTTGGCTCGCCATTTGAGAAGGTGATCTTCCCTTTGTATGTGTTTTGTTCTTGATTAAGCATTCTGCATTCTCATTATGAAAGATTGTAACACTATGATCAATTAAATAATGAAATGTTTCCGCCCCGCAATTTTTTGTAAAGGGTCTATGCTTTTGTTGTAGAACAGAGGCACATGCTCGACATTAGAATAAGGCCCTTAATAGCATATTACCTCTATATTAAGTTACAAGGGTAGTATTAAACTAGAGTAGCAAGAAATGGAAAAACAAAGAAGTTCGATACAAGACCAGTAGTGGCCAAACATTGCGACACAGTGCAAGCTCTCATGGGTGAGATATGTGTGCCAGTGATGTCCCTACTTGCAGGTTGCCGCAAGCTCAGTGCAGCACAATCATATATGAGCCATGAGCAGCTCCACCTGAGGACGGTCCTGTGGTCTCGCCAACAACTTCCAAAGCTGCAAGAATACCATTAATTTATACGTTAGGCAGTCGGATGTTGAAACAATTCCCCTCTATAAATGCTTTGTTGCGAGATGTCCATAACGTCCATGCAAGGGCAAGGAAGCCCACCCACGCCACTTTACAGTCCTTGCCTCTCATGCCCTAAGCCAACCTAAGAAAGTCAGAAAAAAAATCAGCAGGGTTCCACGAACACGCCG
Organism: Triticum dicoccoides; assembly: GCF_002162155.2. NCBI lineage: Eukaryota > Viridiplantae > Streptophyta > Magnoliopsida > Poales > Poaceae > Triticum > Triticum dicoccoides. The sequence continues at coordinate 740,226,878 of NC_041384.1, forward strand.
CGGCCTCTCGCAAAACAGCACATGCAATTCAGGTCATAATGCATATGAAGAAAATATGGTTTTAATTTTCACGTTGGCCGCACCAAACACATTTGCCGTCGCTCCGTGCCGTTTAAGCACTTGTTCTACACTTGGGATACGATTGCTAGCCACACATTCCCTAGGAAGATTTTGATTTTTGCCGGGATGCGGCCTTTCCAAATGTCCCTCAAATCACATGGAGGAGCCGACCTAAATATTTCCTTGTAAAGTGATCCTGTGGATAACATGCCCTAGAGGGTTCGAGCCTCCACAAGATAATATATATGCTTTTTGATATGTGCACGCCACTCATGGCCTCCAACAACCCTTGCCACTCCTGGGCTTCCTGCTCCCCAAAAATCCTCTTGAAATGAGGAGCCCACTGCCCCTCAACCCACATCTCAACGACTGTAGTGACAGTGTCTGAATTGGTCGCCGTACCACCGGTCCGAAAAAAACTAGGCCAACTTCCCATTATGGATCTTGAAGTTCAAGCCAAATCTAAGAAGGTATTTAACTTCCATCACCGCTTTAGCAAATTGGGGTCTTTTTATATTTGAGGTATGTCTAACCCCTACTGGTTAGGTATTTGTTGCGAAAGACCTGTAACCACAAGCCCCCTTGGCCCACGAGAGTTCTCCATGCCCATTTCGTCATTAGGCACCAATTCATGATTTTGGATTTGATGACCCCAACCCCCTAACTTCCTTGGACGAGCATATGGACACCCATTTAACCATGTGATATTTTTGTTTTCCTTGCTCCTTTGCCCAAAAAACTTGGACCTCAACCCATCCAATTTGTCATGAACCCCATCTTGCAATAAGTAAAATCCCTTTACAAACATCGGGATATTGGTGAGGCAGACGCTAATAAGGACTAACCTACCAGCGAAAGCCAACAACTTTCCTTGTCAAGGCTCCACTGGGCCGGCCACTTTTCCCACCACTAGATCAAAGTCCAAAATAGAGAGATCCCTCGCCGGGATGGGCATCCCCAAATATTTGATTGGGATAGACCCTAGTTAAGAATTCCTCATATGTGCCACCCTAAGCTGGGAATCCAAATCCCCTCTTGTCACAAACGCCTCACTTTTCTCGAAATTTATTTTCAAGCCTGACAGCGCCTCAAGCCCATGAGTAAGAATTTAAGTTTTATGATCTCCACCAAAGATTTTCTAAGTAGGATCAGCGTGTTTTTCGCATACTGAAGATGGGATAGGACGCCCGGCCGCCACTCCGAAAATGTGCCCTGGCGCCTTGGCACGGTCCAGAATTGCCACCAAGGCATCTGAGATGATATCGAAAAGCAAAGGGGACATTGGATCCCCTTGTCTGCCCCCTCCCACGCCGTTCGAAAAAAGAGGGTCCACCTCCCTGTTGATTTTAATCACCGTTTGTCCTCCGCTAACCATTTGCACAATCCAACTTGTCCACACCATCCATCTCATCTCCCGAGTCTTTTCTGTTGACTTCTAAATTTGAATCTATTATATCTTTTGAACCAAAAGTTTAATTTATGTTTTGCATGTTAGGGTTACTTGCGACGAGGGCTTTGAAACAAGACAACTCTTGAGTACCTTTTAAAAACTTTTAAAACTCTCCCAATTTTTAAACATTAAAACTTGATAATCATAATGTTATGTTTTTGCCAACTTTTACTAAGTTTTATAAAGTTCCATTTGATCGTAGAGTTTAGGGTTTAGGTTTAAAGCTTAGGGTTAGGGCATAAGTTTTACTATTTTAGACTTGGTGAAAATTTACCCTTCATTCTTATTAAGTTCATGTAGTTGAACCACATTGAAACTTGGTAAAAATTTAAAACTTGTGAAAAGGTGTACAAGAGTGGTCATGTTTCAACGCTTTCGTCACAAGGAACACGAATATGCAGTCGAAACATTATTTGGTCTTTCGACTCAAAAGTTATAGTAGATTTAAAATTTGGAGTCAAAAGAAGAAAACAAGAGAAAGTGGAAGCGTAGTGCGGTTGGTGGGTTGACAAAGCCATGCAGGGGACTAATAAAGTGTGTGCGTGGGTGCTACAAATCCTCTCTTGAGAGAACGAAACCAAATATGCCCTGGTCCAGCCGAAGTAAATCACGTGTGATGCATCAGCGTGGTGACTGGTGAGCCTCATGCAATCCCATAGCTAGCTCCCCTGGTGGCCCAGTCATATTTGCAACTGATGGAGCACGGGCATAAGCGAGCTGATTGGCATCACGTCAACATGAACTTATTTGCAGCGTCAACTGCGACTACTCATCAATTGGTCTTCGACGACGATACCTGCTCCATCTACGTATATGAGACCACTTACTTTTGGTTAATTTCAAATGCGTTTCAATGTGTTGTAGGCATTTTTTTTAGAAAAGGAGGATGCACCCCCGGCCTCTGCATCTGGACGATGCATACGGCCACTTTATTAATTATTAAGCACAAAAGACCTTACAAAGTAGTACATCAGTAAGCCTGAAGCCACCATCTAGGCAACATCTGTCGCTACTCCTACCCCCTTGATGCAGTGGTGCCGAATGTCCAGGCCTAATATCAAACAGACATCGCACCAAATCCTAACATCTAATGCCGGATGCCCCATCCTAGCCACATACCGGGACTGGGTCACACGTCGGTCCGGCGCACTCACCGAGACTGCCGCCGCCTTCTTCCATTGATCCATCTCCAGAGCAGGTACTGACGCACAGACCTTGTCAGGCCTACCGTCGACGCCACCATGGCTCCAGACAGCTCGACCACCCTGCGCTCGTCCATCCAGCCGCATCCGTCGTTGATATGCAGCTGCACCATGCCGTCACCACTCATCGTCAATGACGCGGTAGATACAACGCTGCACCACCTGGCAACCTCCATACCATCGCCACTGCTGGAGCTACTCGGAGCCCACCATCCACAACATCTCTCCCCCGAACAGCAGTTCCTCCCAAGACGGCGCCTCCATGGAGGATACGACGCGTAGGACGCCGCCGCTGCCCAATCCAGACTGGATTTTGGACTTACGTCCGGGAGGGGTTCGGGGGTGGATAGGGGGGGGGTCTCGGCTTCGCCTCCAGGAAGGGTAACGACGTCAAGTGACGTCGCCGATGCCGGGCCGAACACGCCGACCAAAGTTTCCTCCGGTCCCCATCCTATGCCACCAAACCTCCGTGTACTCCGGATCCGGCAAGCCACGACCCGAAACCCGCGAAGATGAAAGAGCCATGGGGCTCAACCCACCAGAAAGGAGGATCGAGAAGAACTCCTTGTAGATCTCCAGACGCTGAATCCAACGATCCGACGTGGCCAGCGACGATCATCACCACCCCGCGGCGGCTGACAGAGTCCGAAGAAAGCATCCAATGCATTTAATGTGGTTCAACTATGTTGTTTTCCGCTCCGATACAAAATTCAAATTCAAGATATATGAAAGCATATTTAGTATTAGTGTTGTTTTTAAGGTCTCTCCGTTGGAAAGACTATGGTTCAAATTAGGCAACTTGAATCAGACATCCGGTTGAAATATTGAGGTGGTTTCAGAGAGAGA
>NC_041384.1:740230627-740257176 GCF_002162155.2 Triticum dicoccoides
GAGAGAGAGAGAGAGAGAGAGAGAGAGTAAAAAAGAAAACTAACCCATATATGTACCTGGTTTTAGAAAAAGGTAAGTTTACTTAGATCACATGTTTGGGAGATATCGGAAGTTTAGTTGGTTGATTAAAACAAAATCTAAGTTCAACATTTTCAAAAAAGTGCATAGAAATGCAGTAAATCATACATGTACTCTACCTTCTATTGATCTGGAAAAGATTTGGCAAATTTTGAGCACTGGTTTAAGAGATATTGGCCACTTAAGTTGGACGACTAGTGTAGCTTATTCTTTTTGCCGTGTGTGGACTTACAAGCGAGACTCACCTGTCAGAAATCATGTCAACATAGTCCAACAATATATTAGAGCTAGCCACAACAAATTACACCAATAGATGATGTTTTTTTTTGAAATAAACCTAAATTGTACTCCCTCTGTTCCGAATTACTTGTCTTAGATTTATCTAGATACGGAGGTATCTAGCACTAAAATAAGTCTAGATACATCCGTATCTAGACAAATCCAGGACAAGTAATTTGGAACGGAGGGAGTAGGTGTTATGTGCAAACTTCACCACGATAGTTGATGGTTTGTGTAATTTCCTAACATCTCAGATTTTTTTTTTAGCTCAAGGCAGCCGACATTTTATGCAATCACAATATTTTGGGGTATGAGTACAAGTCTGGAGACGGGAGTAACCAGACATGCCAGCCAATCGGCAGAGAAAGGGCAAGTTTAGCAAGAAAATGAATCTGCTTCCCTATTCGATTTTCTAGTCACATAGTGATATGATTTATCCTCTAATTCTTTACGAGGATCGTTGATCTCCTTTAAAATTGTGATGTACATGCTCAGGCTTACATTGTTAATGTCGTAAGTCGTAAGCCACCACTTGACAATCAGATGCAATTTCTGCTTGTCAGACATTAAGATCAAATGCAAGGTCCAAAGCCTCTCTACAAGCTATCACTTCAACTTGTCTCAAAAAAAAAAAAACTATCGCTTCAAGAACTGAAGGCTCCTACCTTCAAACAACAAAGCTGATGCAATGATGCTCCTATATAAGAGACATCCCATGCACGGCAAACAGCAGCAGCGAATGCCCTACTGGATGAGCTTCCTCACATCTCATATTTACCTGACATTAAGCAGGCGCCGTGGCCCAGCACGGCCATCTAGCCGAGACCGTTGTGGCCCAGTACGGCCATCTAGCCAAACTTTGTGTCCAGCATTTTGGACCTACATGCCAAAGTGGCACATTATTGAACGCAACTCTGTAGTCGTACGGATGCATATATAGGAGTAAACTGCAACAGCTTTTTCAGCCACGCTCTAAGGGCATCTTTAACGGCGTTCATCAAACGAACGCTTCCAAATTTCCGCAGACACATATGAACATGTTTGTGAACATCCGGATGACAGATGGCATTCAACCCTATCCTTCAAACAAGGCGGAAGCTGAGCCATTTTACTAGCTAATAGATTGTTTTACGATGCAAATAATTGCTAATAAACAATAAAAAAACTACTCCAAAATAAATCCTACTCCCTGCCGGTGGTGAGGTTGACCACCATGCCGGAGCCGCCGGCCTCGTTGTCATTGGCCACGCCAATCCATCGGAGCCATTGACGTGGTGCACGTTTGGCCTCATCGCCGTGGTGCTCCGCCACCTCATCGTCCTCGGCCTCGAGCTCCTCGAAGAACCAGGCGTGTCGTGCTTCGTTGATGCAAAGGTTGCGGCACTCCTGGTCCACCAATGAATAGCTTCATGATTATCTCAAAAGAAATGAAGAGTGCTCTTTTAGCCTGGCCCGCCGGGTATTTTCTTTGTAGCCCCACTACTGCTTATAGGAGGATTTTAGTCCTAAAAATATTTTCTTGGTACGTGCATTTCTATAAGATTCATTTACACTAGATTTTTTTTTAAAATAATTTATACTAGATTATAATAAAATTTACATTCACACTAGTTACATGTGCAGAATCATGTTTTTTCTGTGTGTAACTAACATTCGTAGTTTATGATATTTTAAGATGGTTAGATACTCTATTCATATATTGCTTTTATACGTTTTACAAATCCTGTGAAATCGAATAGATCTCCAACATTTAGAAAATGGAGACTTCAATGGTCGAATGGAGTGGGCAAGAAGGAAACCAGCTGGAGAATCTTTATATGATGTGATTTGTGCATGTGTCTGGGTAACTTCTGCAGGCACACGCAGTACTTTGAAACGGTCACAGAGATTAGGCGTGATTGTTTGGAGGTTTTGGAACGATCTTCCATGCACCTGCGGCCCTCTGCTGAATATTTAATGTGTCATCAGTATGCTCTAGTTGCCTGTCGACCCAGTATATTCTGACAACCGGGCCAGCCCAGCACAGTCCGCTAGATTAGGTGTCAATTTTTTGGTCGAGAGTGGACTGTGGCCGACACAGCATCTTGCCTTGTCATCTTCAAATAATCTGAGAATAATAAAGTGGTGTGTGCTGGTTATGGGGATTTGTCACATTATTTTTTTACTTACTTGGACAAAAGAAAAAACGAGAGAGAAAAACAAGAGAGAAGAGAAGCAGGTTGTAAACTTGTCCGCTACTACAACCCGGACTCAAAAGAAATGTTGTGAGGCAGTGAAAGCAAGTTAGTAGAGTCATGATATCGGTTCGATCCTTATAATGACTGTCGATATGACGATTTTGTCCCATTAGGCAACTCTAATACATTTGGCATACGACTCCGGATTGCCATAATTTATGAAGGCGCTCCATATCAAACCGACAACCCTTCATATTTGGAGGCTGCGGGGTGTTGGAGTGAAGGCCACTTCTTCTACCAACTGTTCGCACGCGAGAGAAGTTTCACCTCCTCAGCACCCCCTAAAAAAACCTCTACATCAGTGCCCCACGCAGCCCATCTCCTTGCCCTGCCAATGGCGCTGACGACAGACACCTATGGCACCGAGAAGCATGTCAATTAATTGCAACCACCGCCTGTCAACTATTGGCGGCCATTTCTGCCTGATTTTCCCGCCGCGCGTCATGATTTTCCATCGGCCGCTCCTACCAAAATTGTTCACACTCCCGCCGCCCACCACCGCCACTTTCCTCCTCGTTGCCATGCCGATTCCCAGGCGTCCGGACTGGGTGCCGCTCTTGGAGAAGAAGCTGGAGCGGATCCTAGACAAGGAGCAAGTGGAGGAGGAGGCTGCCCTCAACGCTGAGGAGGAGTGGTATCATCGTGATGCACTAGAGGCCGCGCTGGAGGATCCCACCATCCTCAATGAGTGCCCGAATTGGGATACCAATTCCCACAGTGTTGTTTCAAATGTCGAGCATGATTATGTGTATATCCCGTATGTGTGGGAGAGAGCTCGCCCACACAAGCTCATATCAGCCACGATCTGCTCCCTGTCGACTCACTGTTATAGAGGCATGTCATTGTGGCCCAGTACGGCCATCTTGCCAAAATTTATGTCCATTATCTTGGACCTACATGCCATGTGGGACATTAGTGGACACCATTACTTGAAACTCTGTGGCCGTCCGCATGCATGTAGAACTAAACTGCAACAGCCTTTTCACCTCGTTGTAAGCTGGCGTAGCAGTATACTAGTACACCGGAGAGAACAAGATAAATGCGGAGTGGCTCGTAGCGGCCCGCACGTGGCAGCCACAAGTTTGCCTCTCCATTTGAGAAGGTGATTTCCCCTGTTTTGTTCTTGATTAAGCATTCTCATTAGTGTACCCCGCGGCCGGTCTATGCATGCTTTGCCGGCCATCCCATGCTCAATCAATCTCATCTTTTTTTTTACAATGGAGGCACGTGCCCAGCATTAGAATAAGGCTGTTAATAACATATTACCTCTATATTAAAATGTAAGACATTTTTGACACTGTATTAAATTGCAGAGGTAGTATTAAACTAGAGTAGCAAGAAAAAAACGAAGAAGTTCAATACAAGACCAGTAATGGCCGAACATTGTGACGCCGCGCAAGTAGTCATTGGTGAAATCACTGTTCAAAATATCTTCCGATTCAGCAATTTATCCCTACTCTTAGGGTGGCCAATAAGATTATGACTTATCTTCGCCATCTATCTTTTCGGCCGATTTATTGCTATGACAAGCGATTTATCAGAAATCTACAAGTAAATTGGGCCTACTCATAGCACTATGTTTGCAAAAACTATGTGTATTTGCGTTTTCTGGACCTTGTCATGTAATATGTACTGTTGTCCTATTTTGTTTGTCATTATACGCGGATTCACAGGCTAGGAATCAAGGTAACACTTCTGTCTAATATTGTTTTGGTGTTAATATAGCATATTTTAGTGTTGGGAACCTGAGATTTGCAAAAAAATGGATGCTTAAGAGTCGACCGATAAAATTGATTAATCGGTCGATTTCCAATTAACCTCCAATCCCCAGCTGATCGAGACACTAACGATAAGCGATATCCGCAACATTGAGCGAGATACGCGTGCCATCAAATGATGACGCAGACAGGCTGGCGGGCGGCTCCCTAGCCGGTGATGTCCCTCCTGGGCGGTCGCTGCAAGCTCAGTGCAGTATGATCGGATATGAGCCATGAGCAACTCTAGCTGAAGACGGTCTTGTGGTCTCGCCAACAACTTGCAAAGCTGCAAGAATACCATCAATTTATACATTAGGTCTGTCGGATGTCGAAACAATTCCCGTCTATAAATGCTTTGTTGTGAGATGTGCATAACGTCCATGCAAGCGCAGCGAAGCCCACACACTCCACATTACAGTCCTTGCCTCTCATACCCTATGCCAGCCTAAGAAAGTTAGAAAAAATCAGCAGGGTTCCACGAACGCCCTGTGGCCTCCCACAAAACAGCACATGCAATTCTGGCCACAATGCATATGAAGAAAATATTGTTTCAGTTTTCATGTTGGTCGCAGCAAACACATTTGCCGTCGCTCGGCCCGTGCCATTTAAGCACTTGGTATACACTTAGGATACGATTCCTAGCCACCTTCCCTAGGAAGATTTTGATTTTTGTCGGGATGCAGCCTTTCCAAATGTCCCTCAAATCACACGGAGGAGCCGACCTAAATATTTCCTTGTAAAGTGATCCCGTGGAGAACATGCCCGTGAGGGTCCGAACCTCCGCAATATAATATCTAGGCCTTCTGATATGTGCATGCTGCTCAGGGCCTCCAACAACCCTTGCCACTCTTGGGCTTCTTGCTCCCCAAAACGTCCTCCTGAAATGAGGAGCCCACTGCCCCTCAACCCACATCTCAATAGCCATAGTGACAGTGTGTGAAATGGCAAACAACCTAGGAAAAGTCTCCCTAAGCACCTGGTGGCTGCACCACCGGTCCAAACAAAACTAGGCCAACTTCCCATTATGCATCTCGAGGTTCATGCCAAATCTAAACAGGTGTTTAACTTCCATCACTGCTTTAGCAAATTGGGGTATTTTTATGTTTGAGGTATGTCAAACCCCTACCGGCTAGGTATTTATTGCGAAAGACCTGTAACCACAAGCCCCCTTGGCCCATGAGAGTTCTCCATGCCTATTTCTTCATTAGGCATCAATTCATGATTTTGATTTGATTACCCCAACCACGTAGCTTCCTAGGACGAGAAAATGGACGCACATTTCACCATGTGATAATTTTGTTTTCCTTGATCCTTTGCCCCAAAAAACTTGGACCTCAACCCATCCAATTGGTCATGAACCCCATCTTGCAATAAGTAAAATACCTTTACAAACATCGGGATATTGGTGAGCCAGCCGCTAATAAGGACTAGCCTACCAGCGGAAACCAACAACTTTCCTTGTCAAAGGTCCACTTGTCCGACCACTTTGCCAACCACCGGTCAAAGTCCAAAATAGAGAGATCCCTCGCCGAGATGGGCATCCCCAAATATTTGATTGGCATAGACCCTAGTTTAGAATTCCTCATATGTTCCACCCTAAGATGGGATTTCAAATCCCCTCTTGTCACAAACACCTCACTTTTGTCGAAATGTATGTTCAAGCCTAACAGTTCCTCAAACCCATGAGTAAGAATTTACGATTTATGATCTCCACCATATATTCTCTAATTAGGATCAGTGTGTTGTCCGCATACTGAAGATGGGATTGAACGCCCGGCCCCAACCTTGCTGCTACTCCGTAAATGTGCCTTGGCGCCTTGGCACGGTCTAGAATTGACAGCAAGGCATCTGAGAGGATATCCAAAAGCAAAGGGGACAGTGGATCCCCATGTCTTCCCCCTCCCCACCGTTCGGAAAAAGAGGGACCACCTCCCTGTTGATTTTAATAAGCGTTTGTCCCCCTCTAAGCATTTGCACAATCCAACTTGTCCACACCATCCATCTCACCTCCCAAGCCTTTTCTTTTGACTTCTAAATTTGAATCTATTATATCTTTTGAACCAAAAGTTTAATTTATATTTTGTTTGCATGTTAGGGTTACTTGCGACGAGGACTTTGAAACAATACAACTCTTGAGTACCTTTTGAAAAGTTTTAAAACTCTCTCAAGTTTTAAACATTAAAAATTGATAATCATAAAGTTATGTTTTTGCCAAATTTCACTAAGTCTTACAAAGTTCCATTTGATCTTAGAGTTTAGGGTTTAGGTTTACAGCTTAGGGTTAGGGCACGAGTTTTATTATTTGGAACATGGCAGAATTAACTTCTTGTAGTTGAACCAAATTGAAACTTGGTAAAAAATTAAAACTTGTGAAAAGGTGTACAAGAGTGGTCATGTTTCAACGCTTTCGTCACTAGAAACACGGATATGCAGTCGAAACAAAATTTGGTCTTTCAATACAAAAGTTATAGTAGATTTAAAATTTGAAGTCAAAAGAAGAAAACATAAGAAAGTGGAAGCATAGTGTGGTTGGTGGGTTGACAAAGTATGCAAGCAGTGCCCCCCTCCCCAAAGTAGTCAAGTGCTTAAGCCATTCAGGGGACCAATCAAATTTTGAATCGCGAGTCAATCACGCGACCCATAAAGTGTGTGCGTCGGTGCTACAAATCCTCTGTTGCGAGAACGAAACCAAACATGTCCCGGTCCAGCTGAAGAAAATCAAGTAAACGTGTGATGCGTCAGCGGTGGTGACTGGTGAGCTTCATGCAATCCATCGCAAGCTCCCCTGGTGGCCCAGTCAAATTTGCAGGTGATGGAGCACGGTCATAAGCGAGCTGATTCACATCATGTCAACATGAAGTTGTCATCGGCGTCAACTGCGACTACTCGCCAATTGGTCTTTGACGACGTTCTTGTCAGATACCGGCTCCATCTACGTCTATGAGACCACTTACGTTTGGTTAATTTCAAAGGCGTTTCAATGTGTGCATGTTTCAATGCATTTAATGTGATTCAGCTATATTGTTTTCTGCTCTGATACAAAATTCAAATTCAAAGATATACGAAAGTATATTTAGTATTACTGTTGTTTTTAAGGTCTCTCCGTTGGAAAGACTATGGTTCAAATTAGGCAAGTTAAATCAGAGATTCGGTTCAAATTTGAGGTGGTTTGAGCTTAAGAGAAAGATATATATATATATATATATATATATATAATATATATATATATATATATATATATATAGAGAGAGAGAGAGAGAGAGAGTAAAAAAGAAAACTTACTTCATATACGTGCCCGGTGTTAGAAAAAGGTAAGTTTATTTAGATCACATGTTTGGGAGATATTGGCAGTTTAGTTGGTTCATTAAAAAATATCAATGTTCAACATTTTCGAAAAAGTGCATAGAAATGTAGAAATGCAGTAAATCATACATGTACTCTACCTTCTATTGATCTGGAAAAGATTTGGCTAATTTTGACCACTGGTTTAAGAGATATTGGCCACTTAAGTTGGACGACTAGTGTAGCTTATTCTTTTTGCCGTGTGTGGACTTACAAGCGAGCCTCACCTGTCAGAAATCAAGTCAACATAATCCAACAATATATTAGAGCTAGCCACAACAAATTACACCAATAGATGATGTTTTTTTGAAATAAATCTAAATTGTAGGTGTTATGTGCAAACTTCACCACGATAGTTGATGGTTTGTGTAATTTCCTCACATCTCAGAATTTTTTTTTAGCTCAAGGCAGCCGAAATTTTATTCAATCACAATATTTTGGGGTATGAGAGTACAAGTCTGGAGACGGGAGTAACCAGACATGCCAGCCAATCGGCAGAGAAAGGGCAAGTTTAGCAAGAAAATCTGCTTCCCTATTCGATTTTCTAGTCACATAGTGATATGATTTATCCTCTAATTCTTTACGAGGATCGTTGATCTCCTTTAAAATCGTGATGTACATGCTCAGGCTTACATTGTTAATGTCGTAACTCGTAAGCCACCACTTGACAATCAGATGCAATTTCCGCTTGTCAGACACTAAGATCAAATGCAAGGTTCAAAGCCTCTCTACAAGCTATCGCTTCAACTTGTCTCAAAAAAAAAAGAGCTATCGCTTCAAGAACTGAAGGCTCCTACCTTCAAAAAAGGAGCTATTCCCACAGTGTTGTTTGGAATGTCAAGCATGATTATGTGTATATCCCGTATGTGCGCGAGAGAGCTCACCCACACAGCTCATATCAGCCACGATCTGCTCCCTGTCGACTCACTGTTATAGAGGCATGTGATGAGCACTACGCCTTCTATGCCTCGACTGTTCGCCCAGGAGGAATCTTCAAGGAGAACGCCACTGGGAAGGCATTAAAGATGGAGAGGCACAACATCATGTGGCTATAGTACGAGGAGAAATATGCGTATTTGACGGTGGAGAGGGACCTCATGAGATGGCGCACATTCGACATGGAGATGATGACATTCAACAAATTGAATTGCACCATATGGACCTTGTCGACCTTGATGTCCACAGGCAAGAATGGGACGAAGACGTGGTCGCCAGATGATCAATCCGCCGCATATAGACAATGAGTGGACCCGTCCCATATGCATGTGCCATGTGCACTGCAGACATTTGGGTGGGGAGCAACTAGTTCTTCTCCTAAGACACTAAAATGCAGTTGCTCTAAGGCGCATCGGCGGAGCTTCAGCAAGGCTGAAAGGGCCATGGGCCGCCCTTGGCTGAAGCAAATAAGGTTTTATATGAAGTCTAGCCCACAACAATATTGATTTTTTTTACTTTGTTACTACTCTTTATACTATCCGGCCCGCCCAATATTTTTTTGGTCGCTCCGCCACTGCTAAGGCGGACAAAGTATTAATGAGATAGTATATTTCCATAACTAACTTTATATGAGTGGGATGAAGTGTGGCTCCACCCGGATGGCTAACAAGTGCTGATACTTGCCTACCTACCTGAGTTCCAGTGCCGGTGCTCACACTTTTGGGTGTGTATGCATAAAATCATCCTAAAACCGCATTTGCTTTATTAGACGTGTGGCCTTAATAGACATACTATAGGGTACATGGCAATATGATATAGCCAATCGTTATCTCTGTTATTATCCTTGTTCTAAGGGTGATGCTATGTATTGGTCAGGCAACATGTGTTCAAGCGCCCCAATCTGCACCTTGCAAGCTGTCCGATGGTATAGTCCCAACAGTTGGATCATAGACCCCACATTCTTCCCACCCACACACATTGTAGCAACATCGTCTTGTCGCTCGCAGTAGGTCTGCAACACGCTTGAAGCTAAGAGAGAACACTGATGGCCAGCATCGGTTGTAACCCCTCGAAGCACCGATGGTTGCAGCTCACAGCAACGTAGTCATAATCCTTGCCGCCCGCTATTGGTGACACCAAAAGCAACGCGTATGCTTGCAACCCTGAGCAATGCTGGTCGAGAGGGAGGGGACACTTGGAGCGTGGTGGTGCAGCAACGGCGACCGATCTGAATTCATGGGAAGGAGAGAGACGTACAGAGAGAGGAGAGGTCGCGGACGGGGAACAGAGAACAAAGAGTGATCAAGGATTTTCTGGAATATGGAATCACGAGGAGACACCTACCGTGGAGCCCATAGGCATGTGGCAAGCCTCGATGCGAACGGACTGTTACCCCACTGATTCTGATCGTTTTCCTTCGAACAATTGTTTCCGACACATAGACACCCCGTTCTCAACAAAACATATAGTACATGTCGTCAGTTTGTACCACCTCATTTCATTTTTTGCGAAGGTTGTAGCATATCATTGATTTTTGTAAAATTTACGAAAATACCCTACATAATTATGTGCGTTTCTTGTACCCTTAATAAAATACTAGAAAAGTACTCTACATGATTATGCGTCGATATATACCCTGGTAGCAAACAATGCGAAGTCCAAAACAGCACTCGTGTTTGGCAGCCTACACAAGGGAAAACTTTTTTTTTTGACGAGACTGAAGAGGTGTGCAACTTGGCCCGCATGTAAAAGAGAATCTTTTGCTTTGTGTTGCGTTCAGGCATCCCACTCAAGATGGTGCTTCCAACGGACACGACGACAGAGAAGAGCTTTGAACACAATGCTGGCCTAGGGTCTAGGCCCTAGCACGGAAGATGATGGAGGCAAGCAAACATCCTGCTTTTGCTTTTGGCGAACCTGGGCGAGGGGTTGAGAGCATCTACAATGGCAACTGCCAAAATCAGGCCCCCAAACAATCATTTTCAAATCACCAAATCCACATTATTATATACAATGTAAAACCTACTCTAAGCAAAGCTCATCCGGCGGTGATATGCTCTTGTCTGGTGGCCGGTTGCACCCGTCCCGTCAAAGTGTTGGTTCGGTCGCTGGCGAGGTAGAGTAGGATATGGGACACAGACCGGCTCACGGCACTCAAGGCGCCGCCATTCCCCATGCCCTAATCTTTCTCGTCGCAGTCCAGAACCTTTACGGTGCAGGTCCACGTGAGATCGATGATCGATCCGTCTTGGAAGGAGCCGATGATGTCCACCACGACGCGGTTGCGGAGCCCGGGGGTGGGCGCGCACCACATGGGGCGCCGGAGAATGCGACTCCGCCTAACCAACATCCACCGCCGTGAGGGCTGCCGCCGCCTTGCACGGCAGGCACGCTGAGCCATATTTTTGTCGGCGGACGACCGTGCGTTCACCTCCCTGTCGGCGAGCCAACAGAGTTGTTGCGCATCCACCGGCGTGTTCAGACGCCAGGCAACCGCACCACCTTTGGTGAGGCAGCGGCGACACACATCGCGCCAGATCAATGAGCCATTCAGGCGGACGCAATGGATTCCCGGCGGAAGGAGTTCGAGCATTGCCGTCAGCGGCCTCCTCTCAGGAGCGGCAGTGCGCAAGGCGGATAGTCATTTCCCCCTCGGGGCCGCATGGGATGAGCTTGGGGTCAACAGATCTGGAGGTGTAGGACTCAGATCTGTTGCCCGCCATGCCGGAGAGGGTAGGAGATTGCCGGACGGGAGCTTGTGGGCGGTAGGACTGAATTGGAGGGGAGGGGAGTGGAGTGGAATGCGGCTAGGGTTTCGGCCGGAGGTGCGGATAGGGTCCATTTTATGTGGGGTCGGGCTGGCTAGTGTGGGCCGGATCCTACGTGGCGGACGTGTCGGCCGTGTCTCGGCGTCCCCGTATGAGAGAGAGAGAGAGAAAGAAAGAGAGAGAGAGAGAACGGATGGGGTGGAGAGTGGTCAGCATGGAATAAACTAAGTGCTCGAAGAATGGTTGTTGGTCAAGCAAGTTTCCGATGACACATTTTATTCATAAGGTTATGCATGGAATAACCATGGAAAGTAACCGGTAGCGTGAAAAAACATAGATGATATATGCATAATAATGTTAAAAAATAAAAAGATAACCTCATATGTACTTAGTCATCATTAAAGTATGGAAATATAATATTTTATATGGTGTTGGAATAGGTAGAAAATGATTATAAATATTCGGTGCATCTTATTTCTACTCCCACCATTCACAAGTATAGGATGTTTTCGATATGTGGACTACATATAAACAGAAATGAGTGGAGAAGCACACTGAAATGCGTCTATATACATCTAAATCAAAAAAAAAAAATCAGAACATCCCATAATAGTGAATGGAGGGAGTAAGATATTTAAAGAAAATAATACGTATAGAAATTTTCTATGTACAAAATAATAAACTTCCAGAAATTCCTACAGAACGGGTTGAGGACTAGCAGACATAATCCTATGAGGAAGCAGACCATACTAAAACAAATTTCAATCAATTTTGCAATCCTGAAGATTTTCTATGAAAATTGTTCAATATGCCCTCGTATTATTTGAATGCATGACGTGATGACTTTATTATTTTTATTATGCATGCGGTGACTAATCATAGGTGGTAAAGGCAATTTGGGAAGAATAGTAACTAAATAAGCACTGCACGCATACATCCACTCGAATGCAACGAGTCAATGACGCGGCCTCTTGTAAACGCGAATTTTCCTACCGTGTCCATGCACTTATAGATCTACACAAGTTAAAACCAAAAGAATTTCAGAATCAACCTATGATTGGATGGTTAGAAAGACAGTGTTATTCTTAACCCACAGTTTAAGTACTAGACTTGACATTGGTGCTCGTATTTTTCTGAATTTATTCCAGGCCTTTTAGCAGTGTGTGTTCTGTGGGAGGAGACATTGCCGTCGACAAGAAAGACCTATATGGTAACTTCGTCAATCTCAAAATGATATGTCAGCTCAGTCTCTCGGTGGTACTCATAAGGGTAGGATGTGCGTTCATGCGTTTATAGGGGTAAGTGCATCCTCGTGTATGTAAGCAATTTTGATTGTACTGCGTTAAAAAGAAAAGAACTTTTCCAAAAAAGAACCAAAAGAACTGGCATGGTCCCTTGCCTCCATATGTAAGGAGAAATGGTGGCCGCTTCCCTCCCTATGCCATTTTGGCGCTCAGAGATGAGAGGACCTCGGATCTTTAAGAAAATTATAGTCTTCATCAGGTATTTGATGGTAATTGCGGTCTTTTTGTGAATAATATTACTCTTGTTCTTTGGGCATGCCATGGAGACATAGAGCTATGCTTATTGTTTCTCAGCAGTATGATGAAGATTTTGTGGGTCGACGGCGAGCACTTCTAAGGTATCATCCTGGCTAAAGTATGTTCATCCTTCACGTCATCTCATTGTTTTGGATGGGCAACTTGAGAAACCTTCATTGGTGAGCAAGTTCGTGCAGATGAATGAGTTGTAATACCGATTCTTCAATATAAATGCAGTCCTTTCTAAAGTGTTAGTGATATTTCATCTTGCAAAGAGTCATACCATGGAGAAGAAGAATTCAAGATATTTCATTGTATTTCACAAAAATAGAACCATTGTATACTTTTTTTAAGGGAAAGAACCATTGTATACTTAGTTATATGAGTTACTTTGTATTTTTTCTTGGATTTTAGTTCCAAAGCAGTGCACCCCTAATATTTGCGAGTATGAATAAAATTACGCATGTTTCTGAAAAGAAAATAGAAAATAGCATATTTTCTTCACAAAACTAGCGATACGAAGAAGAAACTGATTTGGGAAAAAGGATGCGACCAACACTTCCTCTCGACCCGCTAGCGTGGCGGTGGGCTCCCCTACGCTCTATGTTGACCTCTTTATCGACAGGAGTAAGAGCATATACAGCTGGGCACCTCAAACCGTCCCGAACGCCAGGGCGGGTTGCCCGGTCAAAAAAAAAGGGACCCACCTGAGGGTCTCAAACCAGCTTCAAACTCCCAGGCTAGTTGACACCCCTCGTATCCAGCACAAATATGGGGCGGATAAGGGGGCGACCGTGCGTGTCCGTCACATCGGATCCGGGTCGCGCTAGCCCACCTTGACCCACATGTATTCATCACCATCCCCTTGCCAGACCAAACCCTAGCTACTCCTCTCCGCTCCGCTCCACCCCCCCTCCCCAACGAGCATCGGCTTTCTCCGGCATGACAGACAATGAATCTAACTTCGACCACTCTGGATCTGTCGATTGGGGTGTCGTCCCATGCGGGATGGAGGAGGCTATGGCCTTCCGCATTGCCCACCGCCGCTCACGGGAGGACTATGCCCGACCGTCAATGTGATCAGTCTGGCACGCATCCATTGTATCGATGCAACGGACAATCGGATCCGTTAGCCATCCATCTCCAGTCCGGCGGTGTATGAGTGCTACAAGGACTGGTGTGCCCACCATGGGAAGGAGAGGATGAGGGTGGCCAAGGCCCGCCTCACTGCTGACATGGCGGAGGCGGGCGTGGAGGCGGCAGATGGGACAACATGCACCGCCGCAGAGGAGAAGGTCATTTGTGCCCGCATCCTAAAGAAGCGGCATAGAAGGAAGACACACGCCCTCGCCCGAGAGCAAAATCGGGCAGTTTGTGCCATGGCTGGACTGCTCCCAAAGAGGAGAAGGAGGACATCGATGGTTCGCTCAGCTCGGGCGAAGAGCAGATCCGGCTTGATCCATTTTTTGCTTTCGGGCGCTACATCCACGAGAAAAATGACAAGGGCGTCGGGAAGGACAAGGGCCAGGGCCGTACCCGAGAAAATGGGGGCCCTGTTCAACATCCAAAATTAGGCCCTTGATATAACCATTGGCAATTAGGAAAACAAAAAATTATACTCAAGAAGCGATCTCAAAACTCAAAATTAGTACATTATTTGCAAACTCGAAATTTGTTTTTCATAAGCAAACTTCTCCAAAATGCCATTTGATTATTTTGCAAAAAACTAGCGCATTTTTTAGATGAATGATTAGTATATTATGTGTTAGAAATAGGACATAACACCCGCAAAAAAAGAAATAGGACATAACAACAGGGAATGAAACGAACTTTGGTTTATGAGTTCTGGTAGCCTGGTTAAAACTTTAGTCGGGCAGCGTAGGTAGAAGCAGTAACAGAATCTAACAAGCAGAGGAGACACCTGCTAAATAGATGTTGGATTGACCCGCAAAAAAATAGATGTTGGATTGAGGATGGAGCATACATATACATTGGGTTTATTTCGGAGAAACCGCCAAGGAATGAAGCCATGAGCCCTGTGATGGAGCAAGGGATTTGCATGGGTCACTGGAAGTGAAAGAGAATACAGAGAAAGAGAATAGGAAGGAGGAGAGGTGTGCGTGAGATGGAGTGCTGGGAGTTATTACGGTGCATGTTCCCAAGGAATACTAGTAGTATTAGTACTGCATATACTCAAAAAATGCATTGATTGGTCATTCATATTTGCATAAAGTGTTCAGAAAAAATAGTGTACAGAAAAAACTGGGGCCCCTGGTCACTCGGGGGCCCTGTGCAGTTGAACATGCTGCGCATGTGTCCCGTACGGGCCTGACAAGGGCAATGCCAAACGTGGATGATCCATAGTAGTATGTAGGTAGAACATGCGAAATTTGGCAATCCGATGACATGTGCTTATTTAGCATGATGGATTTGAGTTTACATTACGTTGCATATTTTGTATGGATTTTAGGTTTGGGAACTGAGGTGTTAAGTTGTGTGCGAAGACAAATTTAAGGTCGACTGGGTCCACGGATATTCGAGGGTCCAGATTTGATGTCCTAGATGCTCCAAGAAAAGCACGGAGTGCACATCGTTGCTGTACCTGCCATGAAACTGCCGTCGTGGTCCAGTACGGCATCCTGTTAGAATCATGATGGCCTAGTACGGCCATCTAGCCAGAATTGCGGTCCTACAAGTCAAGTTGCACGACTTTAAAAAAACAGGTCAAGTTGCGCATTAATGAGCTTGATTAATGTGCAACTTGAACTTGATTACTCAAGAAGATTAGCCCAGCACCGTAGTATCTCAAGAAGATTAGCCCAGCACCGTAGCTCAAAAATCTAGACAGCTCCATATCAATACTATTTCCGTGAAAAGTTTCTGATTCCATGGCATATGAACGCTTAATGAGAATTGCTTTACGTACGTGTAATGAGTCAATCGATCGTGATGCACAACTAATCAAGCCTGCCTAAAAATATCGGATGTCGCGAAATCCAACAGCTTTTCCAGACCGTTGGTAAGCTGGTGTATACCGGTACGGCTGCGAGGACTGAACCGTTGAAGCCATTCTATGCAGAAAGGCGAACGATCAAGTTAGTTTTTTTCGTTTACTGAGATACTCCCTTCATTCCTAAATATAGGGTGTATAGTTTTTGGCACAAAAATTAAAGAATGCAGATGGAGGGAAAATTTCACAAGTTGTGGGCAAGATATCACCTGACTAATTGACATGAGAAAATAGAGGAACTTGCTTGATATAAGGAAATGTAATCAAATTCTTAAAAAATAAATCCAAACGAGTGGTGCAATGCAATATACCTTATATTTCGGTTTTTTTCTCAAAAAACTGTACACCTTATATCAAGGAATGGAGGGGGTAGTTAACATGCTACATGCATGCACCCAAGGAATATGAATCTAATAGGAAATTGAAGGAGGAAGTAGCTGAGTGTCATTATGACTGCACGGATGCAAATTAGTATGAGAAATATTATTAATTTTTGCTTCGATTACTGTTGTTGGCCTTATATAGATGCAAAATGTATATTTCATAATAGTCTTGTAAGTGAATGATGGGAGTACCAATATTTTGATAAGACAACATTTGGTAAAATTATAACTTACCAAAAGTTGGTAACTTTTTACATATGTTAAAAAACGGAAATGCCGTTTGGAGGCCGAGCACCATGCAGACCGTAATCCGGCTCGTTAGTCGTTGTGGGGATCAGCTGCCGTCCCGTATTATTCCGACGTATTTTAATCTGGCACCTTTTTACACCACACTGTATTCTTAAATTATGCACAGTGCTATCCCATGTTAATGACGCTGCCCTGCCAAGCTGTTCACACGTTCCATCGTCTCACCCACCTTGTCCACACAGTGCAAGGAGTTCACGAACATGGGCAGGATTTATGTGTCAGTCTTGCTATTTGTGAGACGCTAGAACATACGCAACAACCACACCATCTAGTGATGTGCCATTTAATCGCTTTCCGAACGTTAGGATTTATGCCCAAAATTACTTGAGTGGACCAATTAAGTTATTCATTATTGCCGGATGAACGTTGGATTTATGCCCTGAATTAGTTGAATGGAACATGTGAATCTTTTTTTAAAAAATGAACCAGTTGTTCTCAAACCGGTTATACTATTAGTTCAACTCTTGCAAAAAAAAAATCACATTGTCCAAAGGAAAATTTCATGTATTTAAGAAATAATTTGTTCATTTGTGTAACAAAATCTTGATGCATTTTTCAATAATGTTCTTCTCTGTGAAAAACTGTTCATGTGTTTCAACAACCAAAAAATGTTCGCTCGTAATGTACTAACAACCGTTACAACAAAATGTCCATTTTTTTATTAAATTTTCCCATTTTGTTTCCTTTCTGTTTTTTGTGGTGCCCAAGTGCCCAGTCTCGAGCTCTGGGGTGAAAACCTAGGCCTGGCCTGAGATGGTTATACCTGGCAATGGTAGTGTACTTATATCGTAACCTTTTTGAAGGCATTGCCCGGATATGCTCAAACTAGTTTTTCAAGGTGAAAACTTAAAATATGGCCTTCGATGGTCGGATCCGGTGACGTCGACGTTTGGGCGTCGCTTCCTTCCTAAGGGCGTTGCTGTTGAAGAACATGGACATCCTTGTCCTTGTATTGTCATGAAATGGTTGGTGCGGATATAATCATTGTTGTAGTTTGTCAAAAAAATTCCTCTCACTTAGGGATAGCTTTGGTCTTATATGACTTTGCTATTTGCCGGCGGGCTTTGTGTGTGTTGGTGTTGGATGTGTACATTCTAGCTATGCAGAAGCCGGGTGTGTACTCATTATGTTTGTATTCACTTGATACTTCATCTTGAATCAATAAAATGCACCCTTTATCGAAAAAATGTTCATCACATTCTTAATAATTGTTAACTGTGTACTGAGAATATAATGTACAATATGTATCAAGAAATTGTTAACTGTGTACAATGTGTTCACTGTGTATTTTAGCAATATATGTGACAATTCTTCAAAATTGGAAGAATAACTTCATATATACTCAATACTTTTATCCTCGTAATATATGTGAGCAATTCAAATTTGAAGAATAACTAGTGAAATATTTTTTCTACAAAAGATATATGTGGGAATGAAATTTATAGATGCACAATTTTTTCCCTATTTGACTTGTGCACATATACACGTGTGGTGTGCTACGAGAAATAGAAACAGCACATTTTCCCCTATGAAAAATAGTAGAAACAGATCGAACTAAAAAAATAGAAACAACATATTGTGTGCTATTTTTTTACCAGCGTATGGTGTGTTATTAGGCGCTGAAGATTTAAAAAAAATGTAGTTAGGCGATGACGTGTGGTGCGGCGAACAACAAATGCAAGCGGAGATTCTAAAATAAAAAAAACAAATGTAAGCGGAACGTTCTCCAAATGCACCCAGAAAGCACATCATGTTCGCAAGCATCAGCCTCAAAGGAGGCCCACGTATAAATCGAGAACAAGAAAGAATGGCACAGGTGTATTTCTCCTAAATATCTGGGTATAGCGCTTGAAAAGTCTGAAGGCACCGATCCTAAAGTGACAACGCTCGATTGAGATAACGGCCACCATGGAGATCGGCCTCCAAAACGTCTTTCCCGTTAAAAAATTGTATTTACTCCCTCCGTCCAGGTCCATAGGTGCAGCGTGACCTAGGCATGTATCGATTGGACTGGTCAAAATTAATTAGCGCGGCTTTATATGTGTATTTAGTGGGGAGGTGCACTTGAGCATCCAACCATGGTGCGTGGCCGTTTGCATGCACGTCCGGCAATTATGTGTTGGGGCTTGCATGCAGTGGCCGTTTGCAATGACTGGCCGTATATGCCTTGTTATCCGGGTTGGACTCACAAAATTAATTACTCCACACCGCGCTAGCTAATTGCAGTGCCTTACATTATAGGAATTCCTGGATTTTGTTAGGTGCCTAATGCACCTGGACAGAAGGAGTACTATTTAGTAGGTAGCACGACAAAAATCAGTTCGGTCGATGTAGTACCGGCCGAGCGAAAGATGGGGACAACACCACTGGCCATAGTGCCAGTGAGGGCTTGCCAGTACTGAGCGAGAGACGTGGATGATGCAGCTGGCCGCGGCGTCATAACCATGTTCAAGTGTGGGTGCGGGGGTAGACCGCCAGCGCCGGATAACAGGGTAGCTTCGGTTGTCGACATGGGAGGTGGAGACACACGCGTGAAGCATAGAGACAGGACATTAAAATCCGGTGATAGCCGACTAACCGGCGGCTAACTTTTTGACTTATTGGTATCGAACTATACAAAGGTGATGCGTGCTGATTACCACCTGGCAAGCTTCGTCGAAAATCACTCATTTCAAATGCTATTTGATGTTCGATGTGATATGTTGTCAGACGTCATGTATGCTTAAATACTACTATCTCCATTCAGGTTTATTGGTTCCTTTGTGTTTTGTGCCCTGCTTTGACCGTAGATTTGACTAATAAATTTTAGGTTGCATATCATGAAACTTATATTGTTGGAATCATATTTGAAAGAGATTTCTAATGATACTATTTTTAGGGTATATAACTTATTTTTTGATAGTTAAATCAAATATCAAAGTTTGACTCAAAAGTATAAGACGACTATTTAACCAGGAAGGAGTTAGTATTACCTCCGTCTTAGACTACTTGTTGGATGTCTAGACAAACTTAAGACAAATAATTTAGGATGGAGACGTACTAGTACTACTCGTGCCGTGTAAGGCCAATTCCACCGCGCGATCCCAAACGGACGTCCGCTTTGTCCGGATTCTGTCCGTTTGGGTAGGGCAATGGGGTCGTGTCCGGGCCGTTTTTGAGATGCGGTGGCCATGCGCCCAACGCGCGGACGCATCCCGACCGCATCATGTCCGTGTATTTTTTCTTTGCAAGCCCTTAAACTTCTTTTCATCATTCATTCTTGATACATGGGAATACATCACCAAATTTTGACTAGAAAAAGAAGACCAAAGAAAACAAGAACAATAAGAATACATTTTACAAGATATCCAACTTTCATAACTGCTCTTGTAAGTTGGATTAGTGCCTTCTCGATGCATTCATTGTTGATCTACGGAGGAGCCGCCTCAATCTTGCATGTTTCTTTCTTCTTCGAGTCTAAAGAAGTAGAGGTTGCTTCCTCGCATCTAGTCTCGTGTCTAGCCTCCAATCTAGCAACAAGTGCACTTGTCTCATCCACAGTCTCTATGCTAGCTAAAAGTGCACGAACATCCACTAAATTGCGCTCTATCAATATATTGATGTACTCTTCTTCTCAATACCAAAACTTGCATCCATTCTACACAACAAAATTTGAAGTTAGCACAACTAGTCAAATTTAGAGCACAAACCGAAGCTAAAAAGAGCACATACCCCATCGTTTAAGCACTTGATGAACACCCATCCGGGATGTTTCGGCGTTGTAGACACGCGGCGCACGACCATCTTTAGGCAGTGGTCGCACTTAATGAGCGGAAACGGTGCGCCGACGAGTTTTTGGGCTAGCACCGAGCCCGGCTGACTGTCATTCCTGTATCTGCCGGTGGACCACCGACCGTGTAGATTCGAGCGGCTAGAGGAGGAGCCACTTCCTGCATGTGGCCTTGTGGCCCAGTGCCCGGCCAGTCCATGGCGTGGCGCAGCCTCCTACAGCCGGGCGAGCTCAAATCCGACCAGATCCGCCCCAAATCTGGCCGGCGGGTGCGCAAAACAGGTGTCCGTGGTTGGGCAGCTCGGGGGCGTCCAGGGGAAGGGGTTGGGCGAGCGCGCGTCCGAGTTGCACAGCTACAATGGCAGCAGCGGCGGCGGCGAGGAAAGAGTGGGGAAGTGTGGAGAAGAATGGAGGGCGTGCGGCCGGAGGGAGGGAGGGGGACGGATAGAAAAAGGTGTCCTTGTGCCACCGACAGGCGGGTCAGGGGAGGACACACGCAGATGGCTCGCGCGTCCGCGTGCTGTCCGTTTTACTCCAAAAGCGGCAGAAACTTGGGCCGACACTAGTAGAAAACAGGGCTTTGGTCCAGGCCGGGTCAGCCCATTAGTCACGATTCAGTCCAGAACGGGGACCAATGGGGACATTGGTCCTGGTTCGTGAGGCCAGGGGGCCGGCCGGGCCATGTGGGCCATTGGTCCCGGTTCATCTGGACCTTTTGGTCCTGGTTGGTGGTATGAACCGGGACCAATGGGCCTCGCTCCTGGCCCACCACCATTGGTCCCGGTTGGTGGCTTGAACCGGGACCAAAGGCTCCCCTTTAGTCCCGGTTCATGCCACCAACCGGGACCAATGAAGTGCCTATATATACCCCCTCGCGTGAGAGCAGAGCACACTGCTCTGTTTTTTTCTGGCCGAGGGGGAGAGGGCTTGGTGGTGCTCTAGCTCACCTCCTATGCACACAAGGTGTTCGATGGAATGCCCGAGCCACACTACTTATGCTTTCTCCTCTCCAAGCTCAACCTCCAAGCTCCATTTTCCACAATATTTGTCTAGGTTTAGCGGTCCGTCACGCCCCGTCCCCCTCTTCACCGCCGTCGATCACCCACGCCGAGCTCATCGCCGGCACCACCGTGGTGAGCCTCTTGTTCTTATCTTCTATCTGAAAGGAAAAATATTCTTACTTGTATGTTTACATAGATACTTGTATTATTTTCTTACTTTTATTATTCCATCTTATATAGTGCGATGGTTTTGGTATCCGCCCCCGTCGGCCCTCGTCCTGTCTATGATTCGGATGTGGTATATATATTATCTTTATAACTATTGATTCATTTATTGTTTATGAAAATTATGCCGACCAACGTGACATAGATTTTATTTATGTAGGATGTATGTGAATTGGAAATGCCAACCGACCCTATTGTCGAGAGGTTAAATTTAGTTGAAGAAGAAAACAATTTGTTGAAGGAAAAAATAAAAAAAAATTGAGGAGGAGAAGATGATATTGGAGTTGCATGTTGCGGATGTCGTCGATGATCACAAGATCAAGATGAATGCAATGCGCTTGAAGATTAGAAAGATTAGAAAATATGCCATTCATACCGAGGCTTGGTATCATTATGCCGTTGGATCAATTGTTACCTTGGTTGCGATTATGATCGCATTTGTTTTCGCATTGAAATGTTTTACATAGTTTCAATGTATGGTTTAATTAATTAGATGCTCTGGAGAGCTATATGTTGTTAGATGAGAATTATGTATGCACTTTGGTTTTAATGTGATGATGAACTTCTATTAATTTGAACACTTAATTATATATAATGCACGGAGATGAACCGGCAATGGATGTACGGTGACAGACACACCTGCGAGTACATTAAGGGCGTGCATGAGTTTCTCGATGCGGCTGAGGCAAACAAGCAGAATGGTTTTATGTGTTGTCCATGCACTGAATGTGGGAATAGGAGGTCTTACTCTAACCGGAAAATCCTTCACTCCCACCTGCTTTACAAGGGTTTCATGCCACACTATAATGTTTGGACGAGGCACGGAGAAATAGGGGTTATGATGGAAGACGACGAAGAAGAAGAGTACGATGGCAACTATGTGCCCCCCTGAATACGGTGATGCTGCAACGGGGGGAGCTGGTGAAGATCAAGAGGAACCAGACGATGTGCCCAATGATGCTGCAACGGGTGAAGCTGTTGAAGATCAAGAGGAACCAGACGATGTGCCCGATGATGATGATCTTCGCCGGGTCATTGTCGATGCAAGGACGCAATGCGAAAGTCAAAAGGAGAAGCTGAAGTTCGATCGCATGTTAGAGGATCACAAAAAAGGGTTCTACCCCAATTGCGAAGATGGCAACACAAAGCTCGGTACCGTACTGGAATTGCTGCAGTGGAAGGCAGAGAATGCTGTGGCTGACAAAGGATTTGAGAAGCTACTGAAAATATTGAAGAAGAAGCTTCCAAAGGATAACGAATTTCCCGACAGTACATACGCAGCAAAGAAGGTCATATGCCCTCTAGGATTGGAGGTGGAGAAGATACATGCATGCCCTAATGACTGCATCCTCTACCGCGGTGCATACAAGGATCTGAACGCATGCCCGGTATGCGATGCATTGCGGTATAAGATCAGACGAGATGACCCTGGTGATGTTGACGGCTAGCCCCCCAGGAAGAGGGTTCCTGCGAAGGTGATGTGGTATGCTCCTATAATACCACGATTGAAACGTCTGTTCAGAAACGAAGAGCATGCCAAGTTGATGCGATGGCACAGTGAGAACCGAAAGAAAGATGGGAAGTTGAGAGCACCCGCTGAAGGGTCGCAGTGGAGAAAAATCGAGAGAAAGTGCTGGGATGAGTTTGCAAAGGACCCAAGGAATGTATGGTTTGCTTTAAGCGCGGATGGCATTAATCCTTCCGGGGAGCAGAGCAGCAATCACAGCACCTGACCCATGACTCTATGTATGTATAATCTTCCTCCTTGGATGTGCATGAAGCGGAAGTTCATTATGATGCCAGTTCTCATCCAAGGCCCTAAGCAACCCGGCAACGACATTGATGTGTACCTAAGACCATTAGTTGAAGAACTTTTACAGCTGTGGAATGGAAACAGTGTACATACGTGGGATGAGCACAGACAGGAGGAATTTAACCTTAAGGCGTTGCTGTTCGTGACCATCAACGATTGGCCCGCTCTCAGTAACCTTTCAGGACAGACAAACAAAGGATACCATGCATGCACACACTGTTTAGATGACACTGAAAGTATATACCTGGACAAATATAGGAAGAATGTGTACCTGGGCCATCGTCGATTTCTTCCGACCAACCATCAATGTCGAAAGAAAGGCAAGCATTTCAAAGGCGAGGCAGATCACCGGAAGAAGCCCGCCATGCGTACCGGTGATCACATACTTGCTATGGTCAATGATTTACACTACGTAATCTTTGGAAAGGGTCCCGGTGGACTAGCTGTTCCGAATGACGCTGAGGAACACGCACCCATGTGGAAGAAGAAATCTATATTTTGGGACCTACCCTACTGGAAAGACCTAGAGGTCCGCTCTTCAATCAACGTGATGCACGTGACGAAGAACCTTTGCGTGAACCTTCTAGGCTTCTTGGGTGTGTATGGGAAGACAAAAGATACACCTGAGGCACGAGAGGACCTGCAACGTTTGCACGAAAAAGACGGCATGCCTCCGAAGCAGTATAAAGGTCCTGCCAGCTACGCTCTTACGAAAGAAGAGAAAGAAATCTTCTTTGAATGCCTCCTCAGTATGCAGGTCACGACTGGCTTCTCGTCGAATATAACGGAAATAATAAATATGCCAGAGAAAAAGTTTCAGAACCTAAAGTCTCATGACTGCCACGTGATTATGACGCAACTGCTTCCGGTTGCATTGAGGGGGCTTCTACCGGAAAACGTCCGATTTGCCATTGTGAAGCTATGTGCATTCCTCAATGCAATCTCTCAGAAGGTGATCGATCCAGAAATCGTACCAAGGCTAAGAAGTGATGTGGCGCAATGTCTTGTAAGTTTCGAGCTGGTGTTCCCACCATCCTTCTTCAATATCATGACACACGTCCTAGTTCATCTAGTCGACGAGATTGTCATCCCGAGGCCCGTATTTCTACACAATATGTTCCCCTTTGAGAGGTTCATGGGAGTCCTAAAGAAATATGTCCGTAACCGCGCTAGGCCAGAAGGAAGCATCTCCATGGGCCATCAAGCAGAGGATGTTATCGGGTTTTGTGTTGACTTCATTCCTGGCCTTAAGAAGATAGGTCTTCCTAAATCGCGGTATGAGGGGAGACTGGCTGGAAAAGGCACTCTGGCAAGAGACTCAATAATATGCAGGGACGGATATTCTTGGTCTCAAGCACACTACATAGTTCTACAGAACTCTACCTTGGTGACCCCGTATGTCGATGAACACAAGAACAGTCTGCGCTCCAAACACCCGGAGCAGTGCGACGACTGGATTACATGTGAACACATCAGGACTTTTAGCAGTTGGTTGGAAACACGTCTCAGAGGTGACAACACTATTTGTGATGAGTTGTACTTGTTGTCCAGGGGACCATCTTTGACTGTATTAACTTACAAAGGATACGAGATAAATGGGAATACATTTTACACGATCGCCCAAGATCAAAAGAGCACCAACCAAAATAGCGGTGTCCGCTTTGATGCAGAGAGCGGAAAGGACACATATTATGATTACATAGTGGACATATGGGAACTTGACTACGGACATGATTTTAAGGTCCCTTTGTTTAAGTACAAATGGGTCAATCTCTCAGGCGGTGGGATACAGGTAGACCCACAGTACGGAATGACAACAGTGGATCTTAAAAATCTTGGGTACACTGACGAACCGTTCGTCCTAACCAATTATGTGGCACATGTTATCTATGTGAAGGACATGTCTACCAAACCGAGAAAAAGAAAAGATAAGGAAGCGAATACATCATACGATGAGCCAAAGCGCCACATAGTTCTTTCAGGAAAAAGGGACATCCTGAGAGTGGACGGCAAGACAGACATGTCTGAAGATTATGAAAAGTTTCATGAAATTCCTCCCTTCAATGTCAAGGCTGACCCAAGCATCCTGATAAACAATGAAGATTATCCATGGTTACGGCGCAATAAGCAAATGACACAAGCGAAGAAAAAGTGAAGTCTTTCTTTCGCAACTATTATGATGATACCATGCCAACTTTGTAACACACGAACATGCTACCATTGTCTGTTTTGTACATGCACATGCTATGTGGGTGAAATTATGATACCATGCCAACTTTCAACTTTTTCAGAGTTCATTTGAAATGCTTTAATGTCTTATGGTTCGGCCCTCGTAATACCATGACCATTAGTCCCTGGCCCATGTCAACTTTCAACTTTCAACATTCTAAAACTAATGGCACTAAAAGAAATTTTATAATTTTGCTCCTCGCCCCTGGCCCATGACCATTAGTCCCGGTTTGTGCCACAAACCGGGGCTAAAGGGTTGGTCCTCGTTGCGGGCAGAGTTTAGTCCCACCTCGCCAGCCAAAGGGGACTCACACCGGTTTATAAGCCCTTCCCTCTCTGCCTTGTTGAGATCCTCTCAAAGTGAAAATAGATGCCCTAATAGAGAAAAGTTTTACCTAAATTCATAGTGAATTTCTCTGAAATTCATAAAAATTTACTATGAATTTAGGTTGAATTTTCTCTATAAGCGCATCTATTCTCATTTTTTAGTAAGTTAATCACAAACTTGTGATTCACACAAATTTCAAAGAATTCAAATTTTAACTATTCAAATTTGAAAACTAATGGCACTAACTGAAAGTTTATAATTTATCTAAAACTAATGGCACTAACAGAAAGTTTATAATTTTGCTAACCTAAAAGCAAACAGAATTAAAAATTAAAGAAAAAAACAAAAGAAAATAAATAATGCAAAAAACAAATCAAAAAACAGGAAAAAATATTTTTATAGTAAAGTTAATCACAAAATAAAATAAACAAAGCAACAAAGAAAACAAAAAAACTAAAAAAGTGATTTCAAATTTGAAAACTAATGGCAGTAACAAAAAGTTTATAATTTTTCTAAAACTAAAAGCAAAAAGAATAAAAAAAAT